>NC_053023.1:270269000-270474337 GCF_003073215.2 Triticum urartu
GTCATCAAGCATATCATCTAGCCTAGGAATAGGATGACGATAACGAATAGTAATATTATTAATGCCTCTACAATCAACGCACATACGCGACGTACCATCCTTTTTCGGCACTAAAATGATAGGAACAGCACAAGGACTAAGGGATTCGCGTATATAACCTTTGTCGAGCAGTTCTTGTACTTGACGCATAATCTCCTTCGTCTCCTCTGGATTGGTACGGTATGGTGCACGGTTGGGTAGCGAAGCACCGGGAATTAAGTCAATTTGATGCTCAATCCCTCGAATAGGTGGTAATCCCGGTGGCACGTCTTGTGGAAAGACGTTAGCGAACTCCTGCAAAATGTTAGTGACAGCAGGGGGCAAAGAGGAAGGCACGTCATCGAATGAAAATAATGCCTCTTTGCACACAAAAGCATAGCAAACAGATTTGCTAAAATCTAGCTCATCAATATCAGATTTGGTGGCAAGTAAACATGCACTTTTCAATTTAATTTCAGAAACAACAGTAGATGGTTTATTATTAGGCTTCATTTGGTGCTCAAATTCTTTTGCCACAATCTGATTTTCACTCTTATTTGTCTCCTGTTTTGCTTTATTAGCTCTATTTATATCATCTTTCAAAATGGAATCAGGAGTCATAGGAAGCAAAGTAATATTTTTATCGTTATGAACAAGAGTATACTGATTGTTTCTACCATGGTGTACGGAATTTTTATCAAATTGCCATGGTCTACCAAGTAATAAGGAACATGCTTGCATAGGTACCACATCACAATCAACATAATCAGCATACGTAGAGATACTAAAATGCACACGAACAGTACGTGTTACCTTAACCTTGCCGCTGTTGTTGAACCATTGGATGTAGTAAGGATGTGGATGTGGTCTTGTGGTGAGAGATAGCTTCTCCACCATCTCCATGCTAGCCAAGTTATTGCAGCTCCCTCCATCTATGATCACGCGAACAGAACGTTCCTTCACAACTCCCTTTGTATGGAACAAATTATGCCTCTGATTTTGCTCAGCTTGTGTAACCTGCACACTCAAAATACGTTGAGCAACTAAACATTCATACCTGTCAGCATCTTCAGGAGCCATGTATTGCGTCTCATGATCAGAATCGTCTCCACCGTGTTCTTCACGTGTAATAAGAGCCAAAGTCTCCTCATCATAGTCACTAGCGGACTCATACCCACCATCCTCAGTAACAATCATCACACGCTTAGATGGGCATTCTCTCGCATAATGACCTCCACCCTTGCAACGTCGACAAATAATATCATGTGTTTGCCCTGTTGATGCCATGGATGAAGAAGAGCTCTTTGCAGGCCCAGAAGGTGTGCTCTTGGCAGATAGTGGTGATTGTGCCTGCTTTATTGTACCACGGTGGGAGGTGGCAGCCGACGAGGCGCCTGTGTAGCAGAACGTGTGGAAGTAGATGATGCACGTGGTGTCCATGATGAAGGTCGACCTGCAGAAAAGTTAGTCCGCGCCAATGCCTGTCGATCCTGCACTTCACGTTCAGCTTTACAAGCAAGATGGAATAAACGAGTGATATTAGTATACTCCTTATACTCTAGAATCGTCTGAATCTCTCTATTTAATCCACCCATAAAACGTGCAAGCATAGCTTCATTCTCCTCAACAATACCACATCTAATCATGCCAGTTTGTAATTCCTGATAATATTCTTCTACAGAATTTTTTCCCTGTCTTAAGCGCTGCAATTTTTGAAGTAATTCACGTTGATAATATGGTGGAACCCAACGAATACGCATAGCAGTTTTCAAAGCAGCCCAAGTAGCCGGAATAGGATATAATCTACAATGCTCAGACCACCAAACACATGCAAAACTAGTGAATGCACAAACAGCAGCAGGAACACGTCTCTCCTCGGGATATTGTAAACATGTAAATCGTTGTTCAGTTTCTAACTCCCAAGTAAGATATATATCAGGAACATATCTACCCTCAAATGGTGGAATATTCAATTTTAGTTTAGGGAGATGGTCATGATCTCGTACCTGAGGGTGAGCCCTACCATTGCCATTATTTGCATGTGGACGACCTGGTGGTTGCTGTGCTGGTGGTGGCACGTAGTTCTGATTTTGATCAACCTCATCCTCATAATCTCCCACATAATCATCCTCCTCCACATCAGCAGTAGGAGCCACAGAAGTATCAACAGCAGCACCAGCAGTTTGGCCCGACTGAAGAGGGACACGGCTCGCTCGACGGAGGGCTGTTTCCCGACGTGGAGGTAGTCGATGTTGTTGCTGTTGTTGCAGAGGTGCGGCAGGAGCAGCCGGTGGTGGTGGAAAACGCGAAAGCAATTCATCAAACTTGTTATCGAGCTTTGGTTCAAACGTCTTCTCCATGCCATCTATCTTCTCCATGGCCTCTTCAAATCTGTTTATCACATCTTGCACCTGTCCACTCATCATTTGCTGAAACGTATCATGAAGCTCCTTGTTCGTCAAGTTCTCCCAGTCAGTCTCGTCGACTTGTGATCCTGGCATGGTTAGCAGCAATAGAAACACACAAGAATATGATCCTACAGACTACTAACAAGTGGTGGTGGTGGCGGGTGTCACAAATCCGTCAAGCAAATCTCAAATTCTTACCAGTACTTACCCAGCAGCAGGCGGTGATCGGCAACCGTTGTAGTCAAAACTCTCAAAAGCTTGGATAGAGCGATTGCCAGGGAGAGTCAAACGCACGACGTAGATGTATGTGGAGCTGGGAAGGCTTATAGTATGGTAGCAAAAGGGTCAGCAATAATCAATTCAGAGATGCAAAGTTGAATAAATGCTCAACGACGGTACTGTGCTGGTCCTAGGCTAGACCGTGCTAGAGACGCGAGCCTAGAACACTAACAAAATCACGGCGCTGCACGTAAATAAGGGAAAAGCACACTCTGGAACTCTTTTTTTCGCTCTTTTTTTTGCGCTCCTCTTTTTTTTGCGAAAAATCACTATAATGGTGAGTGTCTCAAAACTCTTCCCTCGTCAAACTGATAGGATGGGCACAAAATTTTTTTCACTTTTTTTCAGAAATCAGGGCAGCGACGACGAAAAAGTGCAACAAAAAATCACTATGATGGCACGTGGCTCAAAAGACTCAGAAAAGCCTAAAAATAGGATAGGGAAAAAAAATTTGCCCGTGAAAATTTTGGCCTAAAAACTGCCCGGGGGTCTCCAGACTCTTTTTTTTTCCGAGACCTACGCAGGCAAGGAAACACGAATCAGAATTTAGATTGATCTCAAGAACAAACCAATTATGAGAAGAACTCGGATTGGTGGTGGATATATGGTTGTGGTATATGGCAGCGGTGGTGGTATATGGTAGCGGTGGTGGTATATGGATACAGATTGGTGGTGGTATATGGATACGGATTGGTGGTGGTATATGGATATGGATTCAGAGCGGTGGCGGATAAGCAAAAGTGGTAGATGGGCGATGATGATGGTGCGGCGGCGGCGTGACAACTTATGACCAGAACTCGAAACTCTAAATGAACTAGACACTAAGACCAGCAACTCGACACGACGATGCAACCGATAGTTCAACTATGCAAGCAATGAAAAGAAAACTGCAAAGGCTCAGACTGGCTTGGACCAAGGATGAATAGATCTAACTCTTTTTTGTGGCTTTTTCTTGGATAATAGGTAAGAAAATGAATCTAATCTAGGAAAACTGGAAATTCTCACCGAGCAACCTGAAAACTGATACCACTTGATAGAGGCTAAGGTGTCGATGTTTCGATGAGATGGTGGCTATCGGTTTTCTGTGGGAGTCGGACTTGACGATCGACTACGAACGTGCGAGACGTCGCGCCCTTAGCAAATCGCTAAACCAACTTCCGAGTTATTGACCACGCCGGAGCACGATCAACCCTGACCACGAGGGTCTGTTTCCTGCAAGCAAACGTCTATCCTAGAGTTCATACTAAAATAACACCAAGATATTCTTTCTGATCGATCTGACCAAGAGTTCATACAAAAAAACACCACAAGATACACATCAACCAACTCTAATGTCACCTAGATACTCCAATGTCATCACGAGTATCTGTGAGTTGATTATACGATATGCATCAAACAATTTCACATACATAATATTCAATCCAACACAAAGAACCTCAAAGAGTGCCCCAAGATTTCTACGAGAGAAACTAAGACGCCCCTATGCATAGATTACCTGATAGAGGCTAAGGTGTCCCGATGTTTCGATGAGATGGTGGCTATCGTTTTCTGTGGGAGTCGACCTTGACGATCCGACTACGAACGTGCGAGACGTCGCGCCTTAGCAATCGCTAAACCAACTTCCGAGGGTTATTGACCACGCCGGAGCACGATCAACCTGACCACGAGGGTCTGTTTCCTGCGAACAAACGAAGAACAAGCAAGAAACTGAGATTGCAATCGGGATATTGCGAATATAAGATGAAAGCTTTATTGATCAAGGTGGGGTTCTGTGACGTCTTGGTCTGGTCGTTGGACACAAACGAAGTACGCGAAGTTGCAGCTATGGCGAACTTTTAATCTAAACAAAACCGAAAGTCTAAACGACGCCCTAAGGGCTGTATATATGGAGGAAGAGGGGGGAATTTCGTGGCCCTTGAGGGTGGGGTCCGAAACTAACCCTAACTCTTGTTTCCCCTCACATACGGACTCTAAAAATAGCCTATACTTAAGTATTTCGAAATTACATGGGCCTGGCCCATTAATAAGGTGACGCAGCACCTAGAATAGCCTATGGACGAATATTATGAAGTGGCATCTTGTATATTTCGTCCAAGGCTTCATGCACTCCTTATGGCGGCTTCAAAGTCCTGAAATCATCACTTGTAACTCCGTTCTTGATCCCCTTGCGCATGCCATCAACTCCATGCGTGTTCTTGCTCCAATGTTCATCCTTCTCCAAGCTAGGCCCTTCATTTGTAAGCAAAACAAATGTATCCAATTTAGGCAGCATCATAATCTCATGAACAATAGAATCAATACCAAGAAACGAAAGTACCTGGTAATTTAATTGGCGTGCGCGAGCTCTAGTAATTGGTCCAGTATATGTAACAGTAGGGGCTGTGGGTGTAACAATGGTATTAATGTCCTCATCATTACCCCAATGTCACCTCAGGAATCCGCGAATTGAGTGCCAAAACACACATCAAGTGAATCAATATGATACCCCATTGACACCATGGGTATTCATAGCAAGACATACAACAAGTGTTCTCAAATCCATAAAAGTATTCAATCCGATAAGAACGAAATCTCAAAGAGAAAACTCAATTCATAACAAAAAGATAGAGAGGAGAAACACCATATGATCCAACTACATTAACAAAGCCTGGGATACATCAAGATCGTGACATCTCAAGAACACGAGAGAGAGAGAGAGAGAGAGATTAAACACATAGCTACTGGTACAAACCCTCAGCAACGAGGGTGGACTACTTCCTCCAAATCATGGTGGTGATATGTCCATTTTGTATCATGCTTTTATATTGATATTTTTTGCATTATGGTCTATTATTACACTTTATATCACAATACTTATACCTTTTCTCTCTTATTTTATAAGGTTTACATGAAGAGGGAGAATGCCGGCAGCTGGAATTCTGGACTGGAAAAGGAGAAAATATTAGTGACCTATTATGAACAAATCCAAAAGTCCTGGAACTTCACGGAGCATGTTTTTGGAATATATAAAAAATACTGGGCGAAGAAAATATCATAGGGGGCCACCAGCCAGCCACAAGGGTGGAGGGCACTCCCTACCCCCAGGCGCGCCCCTGTCCTTGTGGGCCCCCTGGCAGGCCTCCGACGCCCATCTTCTACTATATGGTGTGTTTTGACCTGGAAAAAAATTAGAAGGAAGCTTTCGGGATGAAGCGCCACCGTCTCGAGGCGTAACCTGGGCAGAACCAATCTAGGGCTCCGGCGAAGCTGTTCTGCAGGGGAAACATCCCTTCGGGAGGGGTAAATCGAAGCCATCGTCATCACCAACGATCCTCTCATCGAGAGGGGGTCAATCTCCATCAACATCTTCACCATCTCCTCTCAAACCCTAGTGCATCTCTTATATCCAATCTTTGTCTCAAAACCTCAGATTAGTACCTGTGGGTTGCTAGTAGTGTTGATTACTCCTTGTAGTTGATGCTAGTTGGTTTATTCGGTCGAAGATCATGTGTTCAGATCCTTAATGATAATTAATACTCCTCTGATTATGAACATGAATATGCTTTGGGAGTAGTTATGTTTGTTCCTGAGGACATGGGAGAAGTCTTGTTATAAGTAATCATGTGAATTTGGTATTCGTTCGATATTTTCATGAGATGTATGTTGTGTTTCCTCTAGTGGTGTTATGGGAACATCGACTACATGACACTTCACCATTATTTGGGCCTAGGGGAAGGCATTGGGAAGTAATAAGTAGATGATGGGTTGCTAGAGTGACAGAAGCTTAAACCCTAGTTTATGTGTTGCTTCGTAAGGGGCTAATTTGGATCCATATGTTTCATTCTATGGTTAGATTTATCTTAATTCTTCTTTCATAGTTGCGGATGCTTGCGAGAGGGGTTTATCATAAGTGGGAGGCTTTTCCAAGGAAGGGCAGCACAGAAGCACTGCTCCAGCCACATATCAAATTATCAAAGTAATGAACGCGAATCATATGAGCATGATGAAAACTAGCTTGGCAACAATTCCCATGTGTCCTCGGGAGCACTTTGCTTTATATAAGAGTTCGTCCAGGCTTGTCCTTTGCTACAAAAAGGATTGGGCCATCTTGCTACACCTTATTTACTTTTGTTACCCATTACCCATTATGATTTATCTTATCACAAAACTATCTGTCACCGATAATTCAGTGCTTGCAGAGAATACCTTGCTGAAAACCGCTTGTCATTTCCTTCTGCTCCTCGTTGGGTTCAACACTCTTACTTATCAAAAGGACTACGATAGATCCCCTATACTTGTGGGTCATCAATATTATTTTCTGGCGTCGTTGCTGGGGAGTGAAGCGCCTTTGGTAAGTGGAATTTGGTAAGGAAACATTTATATACTATGCTGAAATTTACTGTCAGTTGTTACTATGGAAAATAATCCTTTGAGGGGCTTGTTCGGGGTATCTTCACCTCGACCGGAATAGCAAAGAGTTTCTCCTCAACACACTGCAGCTACTGAAAATATTTATTATGAAATTCCTTCGGGTATGATACAAAAACTGCAAGCTAATCCTTATGAAGGAGATGGAACATTACATCCTGATATGCACCTAATCTATGTGGATGAAGTTTGAGGATTATTTAAGCTTGTAGGTATGACCGAGGATGTTGTCAATAATAAGGTCTTCCCTTTATATTTGAAGGGAAATGCATTGACATGGTATAGGCTATGTGATGATATTGGATCATGGAATTACAACCGATTGAAATTGGAATTTCATCAGAAGTTTTATCCTATCTGGTTCATCGTGATCGGAATTATATATATAATTTTTGGCCTCGTGAAGGATAAAGTGTCGCTCAAGCTTGGGGGAGGCTTAAGTCAATGTTATATTCATGCCCCAATCATGAGCTCTCAAGAGAAATTATTGTTCAAAATTTTTATGCTCGGCTTTCTCATAATGATCGATCCATGCTCAATACTTCTTGTACTGGTTCCTATATAAAGAAGGATATTGAATTCAAATGGGATTTATTAGAAAGAATTAAACGCAACTCTGAAGATTGGGACCTCGACCAAGGTAAGGAGTCAGGTATAAACCTTAAGTTTGATTGTGTTAAATTTTTTATGGATATCGATGCTTTTCGTCATTTTAGCACTAAATATGGACTTGATTCTGAGATAATAGCTTCTTTCTGTGAATCTTTTGCTAGTCATGTTGATCTCCCTAAGGAGAAGTGGTATAGTATAATCCTCCCATTTAAGTTAAAGTAGTAGAACCTATTAAAGTTGAAGAAGAAACTATTACTTACAATGTTGATCCTGTTGTCCCTACTACTTATATTGAGAAACCACCTTTTCCTCTTAGAATAAAGGATCATGCTAAAGCTTCAACTATGGTTCGTAAGAGTTATACTAGAACACATAAACCCCCTGAGCAAATTAAAGTTGAACCTTGTATTGCTATGGTTAAAAGATCTCTTCGTTGATAATATCGATGGGCATGTTATTTATTTTTGTGATGAAGCTGCTAGAATTGCTAAACCTGATATGAAAGATAAACATAGACACGTAGTTGGCATGCCTGTTTTTTCTGTTAAAATAGGGGATCATTGTTATCATGGCTTATGTGATGTGGGTGGTAGTGTGAGTGCAATTCCTTATACCTTGTATGAAGAAATTATGAAGGATATTGCACCTGCTGAGATAGAAGATATTGATGTTACTATTAAGCTTGCCAATAGAGATACTATTTCACCAATTGGGATTGTTAGAGATGTTGAAGTCTTGTATGGAAAAATTAAATACCCTACTGATTTTGTTGTTCTTGGTTCCCCACAAGATAACTTTTGTTCCATTATATTTGGTAGACCTTTCTTGAATACCGTTAATGCTAAGATAGACTGCAAGATGGATATTGTTACTGTTGGTTTAGGGTATATTTCTCATGATTTAAATTTATCAAAATTTCATAGACAACCCCATGATAAATAATTGCCTAGCAAGGATGAAATTATTGGTCTTGCTTCTATTGTCGTGCCTCCTACTGACCCTTTAGAACAATATAAGCTAAACCATGAAAATGATATGTTTATGAATGAAAGAAGGGAAATAGATGAAATATTCTTTAATCAGGGACCTATTTTGAAACACAATTTGCCTGTTGAAATCCTTGGGGATCCTCCTCCACCAAGGGTGATCCCGTGTTCGAGCTTAAACAATTACCTGGTACTTTGAAATATGCTTATCTTGATGAAAAGAAGATATATCCTGTTATTATTAGTGATAACCTTTGAGAGCGTGAAGAAAAGAAATTATTGAAAACTCTGAAGAAGCACCGTGCCGCTATTGGATATACTCTTGATGATCTTAAGGGCATTAGTCCCACTCTATGTCAGCAAAAAAGTAAAATTGGAGAAAGATGCTAAACCAGTTGTTGATCATCAACGACGGTTCAATCCTAAGATGGAAGAAGTGGTAAGAAATGAAGTACTAAAGCTTCTGGAGGCAGGTATAATTTATCCTATTGCTGATAGTCAATGGGTAAGCCATGTTCATTATGTCCCTAAGAAGGGATGTATTACTGTTGTTCCTAATGATATGAATGAATTGATTCCACAAAGAATTGTTACATGTTATAGAATGGTTCTTGATTTTCACAAATTGAATAAAGCTACTAGAAAAGATCATTACCCTCTACCTTTTTATCGATCAAATAGTAGAAAGACTATCCAAACATACTCATTTTTGCTTTCTAGATGGTTATTATGGTTTAGCTCAAATACCTGGGTCAAAAGATGATCAAGAGAAAACCACTTTTAGTTGCCCTTTTGGTACCTTTGCTTATAGACGTATGCTTTTTGGTTTATGTAATGCACCTGCTACCTTTCAAAGATGTATGACTACTATATTCTCTGATTTTTGTGAAAAGATTGTTGAGGTTTTCATGGATGGTTTCTCCGTTTAAGGAACTTCTTTTGATGATTTCTTAAGCAACCTTGATCAATTTTTGCAGAGATATGAAGAAACTAATCTTTTCTTGAACTGGGAGAAGTTTCACTTTATAGTTAATGAAGGTATTGTCCTAGGGCATAAAATTTCTAAAAGAGGTATTGAAGTTGATCGAGCTAAAGTAGATGCTATTGAAAAGATGCCATGTCCTAAAGATATCAAAAGTATAAGAAGTTTCCTTGGTCATGTTGGTTTCTATAGGAGGTTTATTAAAGACTTCTCTAAAATTTCTAGGCCCCTCACCAATCTCCTGCAAAAATATGTTCCTTTTGTTTTTGATGATGATTGTGTAGAGGCATTTGAAATACTTAAGAAGGTCTTGATTTCTGCACCTATTGTTCAGCCACTTGATTGGAACTTGCCTTTTGAAATCATGTGTGATAATAGTGATTATCCTGTTGGTGTTGTTCTAGGACAAAGAGTTGATAAGAAATTAAATGTTATTCAATATGCTAGTAAAACTCTAGACAGTGCCCAGAGAAACTATGCTACTACTGAAAAATAATTTTTAGCAGTTGTATTTGCTTGTGATAAGTTTAGACCTTGTGTTGTGGATTCTAAAGTAACTGTTCACACTGATCATGCTGCTATTAAATATCTTATGGAAAAGAAAGATGCTAAACCTAGACTTATTAGATGGGTTCTCTTGCTACAAGAATTTGATTTGCATATTATTGATAGAAAGGGAGCTGAGAACCCTCGTTGCAGATAACTTATCTAGATTAGAAATGTTCTTGATGACCCACTACCTATTGATGATAGCTTTCTTGATGAACAATTAACTGTCATAAATGCTTCTCGTAATACTCCATTGTATGTTGATTATGCTAATTACATTGTTGCTAAATTTATACCACCTAGTTTCACATACCGGCAAAAGAAAAAGGTTTTCTATGAATTAAGACATTACTTTTGGGATGACCCACACCTTTATAAAGAAGGAGTGGATGGTGTTATTAGACGTTGTGTACCTAAGCATGAACAGGAACAAATACTATGCAAGTGCCACTCCGAAGCTTAGGAGGACACCATGCTGGAGATAGAACTGCACACAAGGTATTGCAATCCGGTTTCTATTGGCCCACTCTCTTCAAGGATGCTCGTAAGTTTTTCTTGTCTTGTGATGAATTCCAAAGGATTGGTAATATTAGTAGATGTCAGGAAATGCCTATGAACTACTCACTTATTATTGAACCATTTGATGTTTGGGGCTTTGATTATATGGGACCTTTTCCTTTCTTTAATGGGTATACACATATTTTAGTTGTTGTTGATCACGTTACTAAGTGGGTAGAAGCTATTCCAACTAGTAGCGTTGATCATCACACTTCTATTAAGATGCTTAAAGAAGTTATTTTTCTGAGGTTTGGAGTCCCTAGATATTTAATGACTGATGGTGGTTCACATTTTATTCATGGCACTTTCCGTAAAATTCTTGCTAAATATGATCTCAACCATAGAATTGCATCTCCATATCAACCTCAGTCTAGTGGTCAAGTAGAATTGAGAAATAGAGAGATTAAATTAATTTTGAAAAAAGACTGTTAATAGATCTAGAAAGAATTGGTCTAAGAAACTTGACGATGCACCATGGGCTTATAGAACTGCTTATAAGAATCCTATGGGTATTTCTCCTTATAAAATGGTTTACGGAAAAGTATGTCATTTACCTCTTGAATTAGAACATAAGGCATATTGGGCTATTAAAGATCTCAACTATGATTTCAAACTTGCCGACGAGAAGAGGTTATTTGACATTAGCTCACTTGATGAATGGAGAACCCAAGCCTATGAGAATGCAAAGTTGTTTAAAGAAAAAGTTAAAAGATGGCATGATAAAAGGATACAAAGGCGTGAGTTTAACATAGGTGATCATGTTTTGCTGTACAACTCTCGTTTAAGATTTTTTGCAGCAAATCTTCTCTCAAAATGGGAAGGTCCCTACGTTATTGAGGAGGTCTATTGTTCCGGTGCCATAAAAATCAACAACGCCGAAGGCACAAATTCAAAGGTGGTAAATGGTCAAAGAATCAAACATTATATCTCATGTACTCCCATAAATGTTGAAACCAATGTTATTGACACCGTAACACTGGAGGAGTACATAAGGGATATTTTCCAGAACGTTTCAGACTCCGATAAGGAATAGGTATGAGGTACAGTAAGTAAACCGACTCCTAAACGTTTCCAGTTGCAATTTTTCTCCATTTTGGAATATTTGAAAAATTAGGAAATTCAAAAGTAGTCCGAAAGAGACTCGAGGCCACCACAAGGGTGGAGGGTGCGCCCTACCCCCCTTGGTGCGCCACCGACCTTGTGGCCACCTCGTGTGCCCTCCAGACTCCGTTTTCTTGCATGATACTTCTTATGGTCGGTAAAAATTCATTATATAATCTCCTGAAGGTTTTGACCACCGTACCACGACAAAATCCTCTGTTATTGTTTTGAGTTTTATCTGCAACAGATTTAGAGCGAGGTGTCTTCGCAAGAGTCAGTCGGGGAGAGTCGGGTATCTCACCCGACACCAGGCCCAGGAGCATACAGCAAAGCTGACCACTTTGGGCAATCAACGGAGGAAGAGATGGAGGCTGACATGAAAAGGGTGGACGCCATGGATTAGGATCAAGAAGTTACCTCTCGTCTTCAAACTATATTCAGGCTGGAGAACTTTAGAGCTCAGCAATAGCAAATTCGATTATTCCTCCCAATTCTAGATTTCTCTCTTATGAAAATATGAAAAAGAGAGTTGCTTTCTCTCCCGCAGCTGGGAAACATCCATGGGTGATTGAGCTCTAGTCGTCATAGGTAAGATTCACAAGGAACTAATGGATCTAAAGCAGCAAATTAATAAGCTCGAGGAAAAGAATCATATCTTAAAGGGTATCATTGCCAAGAATATCACATCACCACCTCTGAAGAAAGAGACATAAATACATGGGTATGGGCACTCCCCTTGGGAACTGCCAAGCTTGGGGGAGCTGCCTCTGTATCGTATCACCATCACACCTTTAGCTTTATGTTGTTCTTAGTTCTATCCTTTTGGTTATATCTTGATCTAATAGAATAATGTTTTAGTATGATCTATGCTTTGAGTTTTGTTTCGATCTCTATCTATGTAATCGAGTCCGTGAGTTATATATAATAAAGAGTATTTTTGAGTTGAGGGCTTTGCTATTTTCCTATGATCCTGAGGGAATAAAATAATAAAAAGAAATAAACAGATCATATATTGATCTTATGGAAAGTAATGACTTCACAGATAAAGATTATGATGAATAAAAGTTATTGAGAGTTGACAAACATAGTTTTGGTCATTGTTGCAATTAATGGGAAGTAATAAAGAAAGAGAGGCTTCACATATAAATACACTATCTTGGACATCTTTTGTAATTGTGAGCACTCATTAAAATATGACATGCTAAAAGGTCGATGTTGGACAAGGAAGACAACATAATGGGTTATGGTTTCTTATATCCGAATAGAAGTTATATTGTCATGGATCATCCAACATGTTGAGCTTGCCTCTCCCCCTCATGCTAGCCAAATTCTTTGCACCAAGTAGAGATACTACTTGTGCTTCCAAACATCCCTTAAACCAGTTTTGCCATGAGAGTTCACCATACCTACCTATGGATTGAGTAAGATCCTTCAACTAAGTTGTCATCAGTGCAAGGAATAAAAATTGATCTCTAAATATGTATGATCTATTAGTGTGAAGAATATAAGCTTTATACGAACTTCTGATATGGAAGAAATAAAAGCGACAGACTGCATAATAAAGTTCCTTATCACAAGCGGCAATATAAAGTGACGTTCTTTTGCATTAAGATTTTGTGCATCCAACCATAAAAGCGCATGACAACCTCTGCCTCCCTTTGCGAAGGGCCTATCTTTTACTTCTATCATCTATCCTTATACAAGAGTCAGGGTGATCATCACCTTTCCTTTTTAAACTTTTTCCTTTGGTAAGCACTATATGTTGGAAAGATCTCGATATATATATCCAGTCAGATGTAGGTTTTCATAAAGTATTATTGTTGACATTGCCCTTGAGGTAAAAGGTTGGGAGGTGAAACTATAAACCCCTTTCTCTGTGTCTGATTGAAACCTTGTACCCATAAGTATCGCGCGAGTGTTAGCAATTGTGAAAGATTAAATGATAGTTGAGTATGTGGACTTGCTAAAAAGCTCTTGAATTGACTCTTTCCGATGTTATGAAAAATTAAAATTGTTTCAATGACTGAGATCATAGTTTGTTAGTTTTCAATGAAGTTTCTGATTCGTACTTCACCTTGTGAACAAATTGTTACTTTAAGATAAGAAATCATATGGCAATATTAGTTGTTGTTCTAAAGATGATCATGATGCCCTCATGTCCATATTTTATATTATTGACACCTCTATCTCTAAACAAGTAGACATATTTTTCAATATTGGCTATCGCTTGAGGACAAGCGAGGTCTAAGCTTGGGGGAGTTGATACATCCATTTTGCATCATGCTTTTATATTAATATTTATTGCATTATGGGCTTTTATTACACATTATATCACAATACTTATACATTAAAATATGACATGCTAAAAGGTCGATGTTGGACAAGGAAGACAGCATAATGGGTTATGTTTTCTTATATCCGAATAGAAGTTATATTGTCATGGATCATCCAACATGTTCAGCTTCCCTTTACCCTCATGCTAGCCAAATTCTTTGCACCAAGTAGAGATACTACTTGTGCTTCCAAACTTCCCTTAAACCAGTTTTGCCATGAGAGTCCACCATACCTACCTATGGATTGAGTAAGATCCTTCAATTAAGTTGTCATCAGTGCCAGCAATAAAAATTGCTCTCTAAATATGTATGACCTATTAGTGTGATGAAAATAAGCTTTATACAAACTTGTGATATGGAAGAAATAAAAGCAACAGACTACATAATAAAGGTCCTTATCACAAGCGGCAATATAAAGTGACATTCTTTTGCGTTAAGATTTTGTGCATCCAACCATAAAAGTGCATGACAACCTCTTCCTCCCTCTGCGAAGGGCCTATCTTTTACTTTTATCATCTATCCTTATACAAGAGTCATGGTGATCATCACCTTTCCTTTTTACACTTTTTCCTTTGGCAAGCACTATATGTTGGAAAGATCCGGATATATATGTCCACTCAGATGTATGTTTTCATAAAGTATTATTGTTGACATTACCCTTGAGGTAAAAGGTTGGGAGGCGAAACTATAAACCCCTTTCTGTGTCCGATTGAAACCTTGTACCCATAAATATCATGTGAGTGTTAACAATTGTGAAAGATTAAACGATAGTTGAGTATGTGGACTTGCTGAAAAGCTCTTGAATTGACTCTTTCCGATGTTATGATAAATTGCAATTGTTTCAATGACTGAGATCATAGTTTGTTAGTTTTCAATGAAGTTTCTGATTCATACTTCACCTTGTGAACAAATTGTTACTTTAATATAAGAAATCATATGGAAATATTAGTTGTTGTTCTAAAGATGATCATGATGCCCACATGTCCATATTTTATATTATCGACACCTCTATTTCTAAACATGTGGAAATATTTTTCGATATCGGCTATCGCTTGAGGACAAGCGAGGTCTAAGCTTGGGGGAGTTGATACGTCCATTTTGCATCATGCTTTTGTATTGATATTTATTGCATTATGGGTTGTTATTACACATTATATCACAATACTTATGCCTTTTCTCTCTTATTTTATATGGTTTACATGAAGAGGGAGAATGCCGGCAGCTAGAATTCTGTACTAGAAAAGGAGCAAATATTAGAGACCTATTCTGCACACAACTCCAAAAGTCCTAGAACTTCACGGGGCATATTTTTGGAATATATAAAAAATATTGGCCGAAGAAAATACCAAAGGGGGCCACCAGCCAGCCACATGGGTGGAGGGCGCGCCCTACCCCCTGGGCATGCCCCCCGTCCTTGTGGGCCCTTGGCAGGCCTCCGACACCCATCATCTGCTATATGGTGTGTTTTGACCTGGAAAAAATCAGAAGGAAGCTTTTGGGACGAAGCACCGTTGTCTCGAGGCGGAACCTGGGCAGAACCAATATATGGCTCCGGCGGAGCTGTTCTCATTAAGAGGGGGTCAATCTCCATCAACATCTTCACCAGCACCATCTCGTCTCAAACCCTAGTTCATCTCTTGTATCCGATCATTGTCTCAAAACCTCAGATTGGTACCTGGGGGTTGCTAGTAGTGTTGATTACTCCTTGTAGTTGATGCTAGTTGGTTTTTTTGATGGAAGATCATATGTTCAGATCCTTAATGATAATTAATACTCCTCTGATTATGAACATGAATATGCTTTGTGAGCAGTTACGTTTGTTCCAGAGGACATGGGTGAAGTATTGTTATAAGTAATCATTTGAATTTGGTATTCGTTCGATATTTTGATGAGATGTATGTTGTCTTTCCTCTTGTGGTGTTATGTGAATGTCGACTACATGACACTTCACCATTATTTGGGACTAGGGCAAGGCATTGGGAAGTAATAAGTAGATGATGGGTTCCTAGATTGATAGAAGCTTAAACCCTAGTTTATGTGTTGCTTCGTAAGGGGCTGATTTAGATCCATATGTTTCATGCTATGGTTAGATTTATCTTAATTCTTCTTTTGTATTTGCGGATGCCTGCAAGAGAGGTTAATCATAAGTGGGAGGCTTGTGCAAGGAAGGGCAGCACCCAAGCACGGTCCACCCACATATCAAATTATCAAAGTAACGGACGTGAATCACATGAGCATGATGAAAACTAGCTTGACAACAATTCCCATGTGTCCTCGGGAGCACTATGCTCTATATAATGGTTCGTCTAGGCTTGTCCTTTGCTACAAAAAGGATTGGGCCATCTTGTTGCACCATATTTACTTTTGTTACCCGTTACGATTTATCTTATCACAAAACTATCTGTCACCGATAATTTCGGTGCTTGCAGAGAATACCATGCTGAAAACCTTGTGTCATTTCCTTCTCCTCCTCACTTGGTTCGACACTCTTACTTATCGAAAGCACTATGATAGATCCCCTATACTTGTAGGTCATCAGGTGGCCGTCGGGATGATCAAGATGGCCACCGGTGATGATTTCCCACTCCAGCAGGGTGCAGGAACGGGATCTAGATTGGTTTTTTGTGGCTACGGAGGCTTGCGATGGTGGATCTTCTTATCTAGGGTTATTTCTGATGGTTTCTCTATTTATAGGATTTTTTTGGCATTGATTACACATAAATATGGGCGTCGAGGTGAGCACAACCCACCGTGGCAAGCCGGGCCCCTCAGGCACGCCCTGGTGGGTTGTGCATAATTCAAATTTGAACTACATGTACATGCTCCAGTGCATATAAATTGGTTGAAATGTCAAATATGTGTCCTTCGGTGCATGCTTTAGTCCCATGCAAGAAATGGGAATGAATGTCAAACACCCTGCCACCGTCACTCGACCGCAAACATTGAAATACCTGGACTTTAAATTCTAGTAAGTCCAAAACTCGTCTGAAATTCATGAAACTTGGCATGCTATGATGGAGCGGGATCAACATGCCGTGGTAAAATTTTTGTCCCAATTGGGGCAGGCTTGGGTATAAGCTTCTCACAAACCAGAGTTTCTCACAACAAGCGTGATGGTTTCAGTAGGGAACGTGACACCATTGGGGACGAAACGATATCCGTTGCCTCTTATTGGTTTCAAAAAATTTCTAGTGCCAACATAGAACAACATGAGTGTTGTGCTTAATTTTGGCATTTTTCGGGGTTTGTTTGGACATTTTTATACATTAACTGGGTTTTGTAGGTATTTCAGGTGCATAATTCAAATTTGAACTACATGCACATGCTCCAGTGCATATAAACGAGTTGAAAAATCAAATATGTGTCCTTGGTTGCATGCTTAGATCCCATGCATGAAATGGGAATGAATGTCAAACACCCTGCCACCGTCACTCGGCCGCAAACATTGAGATGATTGGTTTTTAAATTCTAGTAAATACAAAACTCGTTTAAAATTCATGAAACTTGGCATGCTATCTTGGAGTGGCATCAACATGTCGTGCTAAAATTTTTGTCCCATTTGGGGCAGGTTTGGGTATAAGCTTCTCACAAACCAGAGCTTCTCACAACAAGCATGATGGTTTCGGTAGGGAACGTGGCACCTTTGGGGACGAAACGATATGCATTGCCTCCAATTGCTTTCAAAATTTTCCTAGTGTCAACATAGAACAACAGGAGTGTTGTGTTTAATTTTGGAATTTTTCAGGGTTTGTTTGGACAGTTTTATACATTAACTGGGCTTTTTTGGCATTTCAGGTACATAATTCAACTTTGAACTACATGCAAATGCTCCAGTGCATATAAACGGGTTGAAAAATCAAATCTATGTCCTTGGTTGCATGCTTAGGTCCCATGCAAGAAATGGGAATGAATGTCAAACACCCTGCCACCGTCACTCGGCCACAAACATTGAGATACCTGGTTTTTAAATTCTAGAAAATCCAAAACTCATCAAAAATTCATGAAACTTGGCATGCTATCATGGAGCGGCATCAACATGTCATGCTAAAAATTTTGTCCCATTTGGTGCAGGTTTGAGTATAAGCTTCTCACAAACCATAGCTTCTCACAACAAGCGTGATGGTTTCAGTAGGGAACCTGACACCTTTGGGGACAAAACGATATCAGTTGCCTCTTATTGCTTGCAAAAAAATTCTAGTATCAACATAGAACAAAAGGAGTGTTGTGTTTAATTCTGGAATTTTTCGGGGTTCGTTTGGACATTTTTATACATTAACTGGGTTTTGTAGGCATTCAGGTGCATAATTCAAATTTGAAGTACATGCACATGCTCCAGTGCATATAAACGTGTTGAAAAATCAAATATGTGTCCTTGGTTGCATCTTTAGGTCCCATGCATGAAATGGGAATGAATGTCAAACAACCTGCCAGCGTCACTCGACCGCAAACATTGAGATACCTGGTTTCTAAATTCTAGTAAATCCAGAACTCATCTGAAATTCATGAAACATGGCATGCTATCATGGAGTGGCATCAACATGCCGTGGTAAAATTTTTGTCTCATTTGGGGCAGGTTTGGGTATGAGCTTCTCATAAACGAGAGCTTCTTATAACAAGCGTGATGGTTTCGGTAGGGAACGTGACACCTTTGGGGATGAAACATAGTCGTTTCCACTTATTGCTTTCAAAAAATTTCTAGTGTCAACATAGAACAACAGGAGCGTTGTGTTTAATTTAGGAATTTTTCGGGGTTCGTTTGGACATTTTTATAAATTAACTGGGTTTTCTAGGCATTTCAGGTGCATAATTCAAATTTGAACTACATGCACATGCTCCAGTGCATATAAATGGGTTGAAAAATCAAAGTGGTAAATTTTTAGTCCCATTTGGGGCAGGTTTGGGTATAAGCTTCTGACAAACCAAAGCTTCTCACAACAAGCGTGATGGTTTCGGTAGGGAACGTGACACCTTTGGGGACGAAACGATATCTGTTGCCTCTTATTGCTTTAAAAAAATTCTAGTGTCAACATAGTACAACACGAGTGTTGTGTTTAATTTTGGATTTTTTTGGGGTTCGTTTGGACATTTTTATACATTAATTGCGTTTTCTAGGAATTTTATGTGCATAATTCAAATTTGAACTACATGCACATGTTCCAGTGCATATAAATTGGTTGAAAAATCAAATTTGTGTCCTTCGGTGCATGCATAGGTCCCATGCATGAAATGGTAATGAATTTCAAACACCAGGGCACTGTTGATTGCCGGCAAAATGTTGAGATACTTTATTTTTAAATTCTATTAAATCCAAAACTTGTCTGAAATGCATGAAACTTGGCATGCTATCATGGAGCGGCATCAAGATGTCGTGGTAAATTTTTTGTCCCATTTGGGGCAGGTTTTGGTATAAGCTTCTCACAACAAGCATGATGGTTTCGGTAGGGAACGTGCCACCTTTGTGGACGAAATAATATTTGTTGCCTCTTATTGCTTTAAAAAAATTCTAGTGTCAACATAGAACAACATGAGTGTTGTGTTTAATTTTGGAATTTTTCGGGGTTTGCTTGGACATTTTATACATTAATTGGGTTTTCTACGCATTTTATGTGCATAATTCAAATTTGAACAACACACACATGCTCTAGTGCATATAAATTGGTTGAAAAATCAAATCTATGTTCTTCCATGCATGCTTGGGTCCCATGCATGAAATGGGACTGAATTTCAAATACCAGGGCACTGTTGATTGCCAGCAAAACATTGAGATACTTTGTTTTTAAATTTTAGTAAATTCAAAACTTGTGTGAAATGCATAAAACTTGGCATGCTATCATGGAATGGCACCCGACATGCTGTGGTATTTTTCGTGTCCATTTTGAGAGATGGCGCACTCGAATAACAGCCAACAAAGGCATTTTGAAACAAATAGCCGCCACTATAACATCTCAAACTTTTTGTATAATTTAAATTGTGTGCTTTCTGTTAAATATTCACGTGACGCCACGCCTCACTCTTTTAATAGCTAGGAGGTGTCGTGCGGACAGGTGCTTGAGTGCTTGAATAAACGGGAGGCATGCGAGTTGTACTCCAATGCAGAGGCTCACCGGGAAGTGTGCAAGCTGTACACCACGCAGGCTCACTGGGAAGCGAGCCCTTTGACTTCTCCATTAATGGCGCCCAAGCCACAATTTAATATAGTTTTTAAATATAAAACACTCATCGCAAACATTTTAGTTAGAACACCATATGCAAACCGACAACTTCCCCTGGAAGCCAAGGGAAAATGTGCCGAGCAAGATTTGTGCAGCTCTTGATCGCAAACGTTTTAGTTAGAACACCCGTATGCAAACGGACAGCTTCCCCAGGAAAAATGTACCAAGCAGGATTTCTGCAGCTCTTGATCGCAAAAGTTTTATATAGAACACCCGTATGTAAGGTGAGAGCTATGGTCTTCCCCCTTAAGTCGAGGGAAAATTCGCAGCACAGGATTTGTGCATCCCTTCAACGCAAACGGTTGTTTTGGATGACCCGTGTGTCGGTGGGAACGACACCTATGGGATCACAAGAATCCCTACTACGGTTGCGGGGCGCGGGGTCATGAGAAGAGCGGATCAAACAGATAGCACACGGTTTGTTTATCCAGGTTCGGGCCGCGAGGATGCGTAAAACCCTACTCCTGCTTTGGTGGATTGTATATCTGTGTTCTTGAGCTAGCTATGGGGCGTGAGGAGCTCCAAAAAGCCGAATCCTCCTCCTGGTCGCTTTGGGCCTCCTTTTATAGGAAAGGGGTTGCCACAGTGGCACACAAGAGGTGGAAGGGGTACAGTGATGCGAGGTTATCCCTCGCATTACATGACAAGGCGCATTTAATGCGTCTTTCCCAGGTGTCCTTGCTTTATCGGGGACGGGGGAGAGCCCTGCCTCGTCCGTCGCCGCTCCCTCTCGTGTCGACACGCGCCCTGGCCAGCGGCGCCCGCGGTGCCATGTAGGCAGGCAGGCAGCTGAGGTGGCGCAGTGGTGGGTCTCCATGAAGATCTGCATGCCGCCACGCAGGTGCCTGCCCAGCTGGTTAGGTCAGCAGCTGCATGCGAACGGCGGTGGAGGTTTGACTGGCGTGGGCCTGACGGTGGCCCTACGGTGTTCTTGGCAAGGGCCTTGCCGGGGCCCCGGCAAGGGTCTTGCCATGGCGCCTGCTGTCATCCCCGGCAAGGCTCTTGCCGGGGGCCTTGTGGTCCTCCTTGGCTGGGATCCCGCCAAGGATCATCATCTTCTAAAGGGTGTATCTGATCTTGAATGTCTTCACAAAGATCAGTATGCCACCACGGGGATGTCTCCCGAATCCTTGCCCCATGGGGGTAGTGGACTCAGGGGTGACTCACTCTGTAGGTGTGGGGCGAGCTGCCACGGCAAGGGTCTTGCCGGGTTTGCTAAAACCGCCTCCCGGCAAGGATCTTGTCGGGGGGGTCCGCTTCGTCCCCTTGGCTCTTTGTGGTCTTGGTCTTGGCGTCATTCTGCTTCTCCTGAGCTTTGGCCTTACCTTGGCTCACGTCCCTTGCCTTGCTCGGTGTGGTGGTGCCCGTGGCTTAGACTGCCTGTGCATAGTTATAGGGGTACAAAAAGTGTACCCCTCTTTTTGTACACCGACAGGAGCCCCCGGGCCTGGGCCACACGTAAGCGCAACCGCGTCGTTGGGCTAGGCCCAAAAAGGGTGCGCGGGCAGGCGGGGTGGTTTTTACCGCGGTAAGTCTCTTCGCGCGCTGTGCTTCCCATGCTTCCCCCGCGTGGCGTGGCGTGGGGAGGCGTGCTTGACGTGGGCGGCATGCGTGGGGTTGCTTCCCGCGGGCATGCGTCACATCACAGTTAATGTGAAAGGAGGCGGCTCGCGTTTTTCCCCCATAAGAAGGAATAACCGTGGGCGCGCTGCTCACTTTCTCCTCTTCCCTCGTGCCTTTTCCAATCTCAGAGCCACCGTTTCCTCTCTTCCTTCCTTCCTAAGCTTCCGCCGTCGCTCGCCGTCGTTGCTTCGCCATCCCCCTTCCTTAGCCCTCTGAACTTCTTGGTCGCCATGGCTCCCAAATTCGCCAAGGGCAAGGGGGTGGCTAAGGGCGTCGGGACGGTGGAGCCGCCGGAGAGCGCGCTGTCGAGGGACCGGACGAAGTCCGCCTTCTTCTTCCCCTCGACGGTTGATGTTCAAGAGCTCCGGGCCTCCTTCAAGCCCCTATGGGGAGTGAAGACGGGGGAGAGGATTCGGGACACCCGGCGACGCGCGTCATTCCTGCCGCTTGCGCTGATCCTGCCCCAAATCGGTACCCCTTCTTCGTTGATTACTTTTCTTGCGGGTTATGCCCCCCTTTCTCCGATTTCTTCTGCGACGTTATGCGCACCTTCGGCTTTCGCCTCTTGGATTTTACTCCGAATGCGGTGGCGTGCATGGCTTTCTTCGCGCATCTTTGCGAAGGCTTTGCCGGGGTGCAGCCCAACACGGCACTATTCCGCCATTACTTCTTCCCTCGAATCCAGCCAGGAGGAGCCGTCTCTGGTTGCGTCACCTGGATCCCAAGATCCAAGGGGGCGTACCCGGATGGTGCCGCAAAGGAGAGGTGGGAGGAATGGCGTGGCCAGTGGTGCTGGATTGAAGATGAAAACCTGCCGGAATTCTGCAAGGTCCGCCGAGTGCCACCGGTCTGTGGAAGCGATTGGAGCGATGTTGACGCCGCCGATGGGAGGCTCACCGTCGCCACCACTAGGATTCTCCGGCTCACCGAGGCCGGACTCACCCTTGAGATGATCGGGGCGGACTTCATTCGCCGCCGAATCGCCCCGTTGCACAGCAAGGGGAGGCCAGCTTGGCTCTTTACGAACCCGCCTGACATTATGCGACTCCGCCCCGGCCTCGATCACAACTTCACAGTGCTGGCGCATGCCCAGTTCTACCAGCGGCTTTTCCAGCTTGATGTGGGTCGCGATGGCAAGGTCGAGCGGACCGGCAAGGCCGCGAGGGCTGCCGCAAAGGTTGGCAAGGCCCTCAAGGGGCCATTTTTCAAGCTGCCAGCGGGGGTGGTCCCGTTGTGCAACAATTCGCGTCGGTCCGAGATCATCGCCATGATGCCGGACTGTAATGCGCATGGCCCTATCCTGAGCTGGGAGGAGCCAAAGGACGAGGATGTGCAGCAATTCTTCGACACCCTGATTGAGGTGTACATCAATGCCGACGCCGAGCGGTGTCTTATAATGGACACCACCCAGGCAGAGCTGGACTACATCACCACTAGGGAGAGGGAGGCACAGCTTGCCATGGAGGCCGACAGCGCCAGGGGCATGGAGGACAAGGCCGCAATGGCGGCGGAGGAAGAGGAGCTCACCCGGTAGGCGGCGGCCACCGAGGAGGCCAGCAGCGCCGACACCGGAGCTCCGCTTGTCGAGGACGCGGCCGACGAGTCGTCGTCGGAGGAGGGCATGGGGGCGGGCTCGACGCCAGCCAGGGGAAGAGGGCAAGTCCTGCGGCGGTCTGGCTCCGGCGAGCCGGTCCGGCCCGGCAGGGCTACGCGGCCTCAATTGACCCTGGAGGGGTCCGGGCGCCACACGAGGGCCACGACAGCGAAGAGGCTGATGAGGGCCGCTGAGAAGAAGAAGGCGATAGCCCCTTCCTCATCTGGGCACGCACAAACCCCGCCGCCTCCTTCGCCTCCTCCGGCAAGCGTCGACTCGGATGATGATGTGGAGTTCCCTTTTGATCTCGGGCCTCTCAGTCCGGAGAGGAAAAGGAAACTAGTGGAAGAGGAGGAGACAGATGACAAGTAAGTTCTCCGTTCCTTACTGTCATTTCCATTTCCTCGAATTGGGTCGCTTGTCTTGATCCATTTTTGCTTCCGTAGGGAGACAGAGACATTGGCCTAGAGGGTGAAGAGGGCGAGGACCTCGGCGAGCAGCCAGCCCCGGCCGGGGCTTCAACGACACCACTGGTGGTGCTGAGCAGCCCGGACAGCAGCCCCCAGCGTAAGTTCGTCACCCTCTTCTTACTCGACATGTGGTAGGCGCTCGATGCTATGATGCTGAGCTTGCCGGATTTGCAGGAGGGGAGCGGCAGCAGGAGGAGTCACAGAGGGCTACTCCTAACACACCACCCCCATCGACTACGCCACCGCGGGGGGCGTCCCCGGCAAGGGCATCAGGCACGGTGCCCACACCCATGGAGGAAGAGGGGAACTTGGGCGCTTGTGGCTCTGCCACGGCACCAAATGTTGGCGGAGAGGGGACTTCTGCTTCACAGCCTGGCACTGGTGAGTTGCCTGTCCTTAGTCTCTGTTTTTCCCCTATTCTTTTCTTGGCTTCATTGCTCCCGTTGCTGCCCAGGTCCTCCTTCAACAGACATGGAGGTCGTGGACACTGTTGTCGGGGATATTGCTGAGGAGGCCGCGGCGGAGGCCAGCAGGATTGCCGCCGAGGAGGCCGCCAAAGACACTGACAAGGCCGCCGCCGACGAAGTCGCCAAGGGTGCCGCCGGGGATGCCGCTACGGGGGCTGCCAAGGCGACCGGCGAGGCTTCTGCCGAGGGCGCCAGTGGTGGACCTGCCGGTGAGGCCGACAAGGCCTCCGCCGAGGAAGAGGTGGTGGGTGACCAGCCTCCTTCCTCCTCAACCTCGGGCCCCGGCAGATATCTGAAGGTGGGCGACGATCTCTTCGTCCACCTCCCAGGGGCGTCAAGTCGGGCGCCCGCCGAAGGGGAAGTCTTTGATGGCGAGGTGCTTGCCACCATCGGGCTTGAGGTTGTCGGTGAGCCGGGCATTGGCGGTGACGGTTCTTCGGAAGAGCGGCTTTTCCGTCCTATGGGGGCCAACTTCCGAAAACTCCAGGCGCTCTACCATGTCCATCTGGACAAGGTTAAGTCCAGGATGGCAACGGTGGACCAGGCGGAGGTGGATTTCAAGGCGCGCTATGCCGAGATGCAGACCTGGTTACACGAGGCTCGCGAGGAGCAGAGGGCCTTTCAGGAGAAATTGGCCGAGCGCGATGTGGAGCTCACCATGAAGATGGCCGACATCGAGAAGGCCCAGGAAAAGGTGGTGAACTTGGCTGCCGCGGCCGAGGCCGCCCGGAACCAGCATCAAGCCACCTTGGATTCCCAGGAAGAGGACCTCATCGCGCGTGAGGCGAAGCTTGCCTATCGGCGTTCTGGGAATGGGGGTCCCCAGACTTGCCTGCCTGCGGCCTGCGGCGTGGCTCAAAGGGGGGCCCAGTGCGGCCCATCTTCATCAACACAGACCCAAGACCCTCGCGAGGGGCCAAGCCTCGCGGGGCGGACGAAACAGAGCTTCCTCAGGCACGGCCTCATCAGGCTGGCTCGCGAGGAGGCGGAGAGATCAAGGCGGGGTACCTCACGAGGTGCCCGTGACACAAGCCATGACGACCAAGGGTGCCAGGCGGGCGCCAGCCCGCGCAGTGTCCTCCTTTCCTCTTTGGTGCAAAGGGAGCAAGCGCAGGCGAGAGCATCAAGCAAAGGCACCCGTTTCAGTGCAACGAGACCAAGACCAGCCCAACGGCAGGGAGGAAGTCATTGTGGAGCCCAAGCTAGCGTCACCACCAGAGCCTTTGGCAGGCGAGGACCAACTATAGTCAGGATAAGTGTACCCGATGTTCCGCTTCAAAATGGCCAATTGTTGGCGCCCTTCCCGCTCAATATTTGGGAAGAGGCCCAGGGCCTTTGCCTAGAAAGAGGACTAGCCACCCCCAGGGGATGAAAAGAGACGAAGGGGAGGAGAAGAGATCATCAGGATAGAGAGAGAGATCAGATCAACGAGATAAGATCAGATCGGCAAGAGAGAGAGAGAGAGAAGGGTGACTGAACTCCTCCTAGCAGTTCATCGCCCCAGCCAAGAACATACCCTCGCGAGGCTGTTCTTCCTTGTATTTCTCATCATCATCAGCCCAAGAGGCAATCCACCAAAACCACACTGGAGTAGGGTATTACACCACAACGGTGGCCCGAACCAGTATAAACCCTATGTCTCTTGTGTTGTTCTTTCCATAGCTTAGATCTTAGCGAGGCAGTGGGTGCAGGTAGGTAGAAGGCGAAATCTCCACGCGCACCCAAGTGTTCGAACCTCAAGGGTCTGCCGGAACCCGAAACCCGACATTGGCGCGCCAGGTAGGGGTGCGCCGGAATCCACCTTCTACCGCTTCGTGTCCCGTCGCGTTGTCATCACCATGTCCGGCGACCAGGCGGGCAACCCAGATCCTTGGGCGGCGTGGCCCGCCCGCGCAGAGCCGCTCGCCTCGGGCGACCCCGTACCCCAGGCAGCTCGCGGTCCACAGGGCGCCGCGGGCCGCGGGCGATGCGGACAAGCTTCGACAGCTCTCACACAGCGGCAGGCGCGGTCGGCAGCAAGGGCCTCCAATCACGCCGCGGCCACGACACCGTACACCCGCCGGGAGCAGGCGAACTCGAGGGCCGCGCTCATGGTGGCCCGAGAGCTGCTGCAGTGCAGACTGCTGGAGGGCGGCCGCGACGTGTTGCTGGAGCGGGTGGCAGAGCTCTTGGGCTTTGCCGCCTCGGGGGCTCACCCCTTCTGCACCCAGCTCCCAACTCCAGTCCAGGGCGGCCCGCGCGGGGGCTCCGCTCGCGCCCGCGGGCTCCAAGGCTACTCCAACGCCAGTGAAGCTGTCGGCACCGAACCGGCGGCGGTGCTGCCCCCGCTCCCGGTCCACGAAGAAGAGACGCGACCCACGGCCCCAGTGGACAGCCGCGCTACCACCCACGGTGGGCGCGTCAAGCAGGAGCTATGGCGGCTGGGCACGCGGAGCACTTGGCCTTCGGGATGACGGCGCCAGAAGAATACGTGCCCCACATGATGGACCAAGGGCACCCTCACGAGGGCGAACAAGGCTCACTCCTCAGCCCAAGCTGGGGGGACGAGGCGCCAGAAGCTGAGCTCTTCCAGGAGCCCCGGGACGGTCCCACTAGCCACGCTGGGGGCAACGATTATCGGGTACCGCTAATTCCTCAGGAACATGCATACGCTAATCATGGATCGCAGGAGGTGCAGGTCGCCACAGCGAGCAGCTGCCCCGCTCCCACAGTCTCCTACCCCTCGGGAGGAGGGCGCAGGGGGCCGCACGAGAGGGGCCGAGATCCGACATCACCACCGCGGCGTTCGGAGCAAGGTGTTCTCAGGAGGTAGGCCCTCTGCTGGGGAGGTGCCTCAGGGCCTGCCCCTGGCGGAGGACCCATGGTCGTCGGGGGAACCGCTGGCGACCGCTCTACCCCATCGATGGCGTCCTGGTTTCCGGTCGTCGTTGATGGCACTAGAGTGTGGCGCAAGGCGGGGCCCTCGTCTGGCGATATGAAGCAAGGCCAGTACCTGTGAAGAAGGCCCAGTGCCTGTGAAGCTCGCCGCCCCGTGACACTCTCACGTAATAATGAGTGGGGCTGTACACGCCCCGAAGTCTCAGGGGTGCCGGCCTCAGGCCCTGGGGCCCCCTCCCACGCCCAGTGGCAGCACTTAGCTCCGCGCTGGTGAGAAGACGTCCAAGAGTAGATTAGGTGCCGGACGCGGCCTTTTGTCTGCTTTCATTGTTTTTCCCTTTGGTTGTTGCTTTCCCCCACTAGATTTAAGTTGGATTCGAATTTGAGATTTGCGTGTGTTCGGGGAAGGGGTGCTTAGTCTCGTTCGAGCAATTCCTCGTGTTTTGGTTACCACTCCGCCTCAGCTGCCTCCCCTCGCGAGCCCCTCGCGAGCCGGGTCAGGCCTAGCTTGCGCGCAGCCCAGACTGCCGCTGCCGCGTCCTCTCAGGAGGGTT
Source organism: Triticum urartu (assembly GCF_003073215.2). NCBI lineage: Eukaryota > Viridiplantae > Streptophyta > Magnoliopsida > Poales > Poaceae > Triticum > Triticum urartu. Next base: position 270,297,031 of record NC_053023.1, read on the forward strand.
TTTTACTGCAGATCCTACGGATTCGATCAGGGAACACTCGGGATACCACAGCCTCCCACAGGCTACCTCAGGGCCCACATGGAACGAAGGTAAAACTTGCCAACCAGCACGTCACTTAGCCAACCACTTGGCGCGGGCGCATGGGTAATGTAACGTCTACTAATACGATGAACACAAGTTTTACATGAGGGGCTCCCCCTCCCAAAATGCTCTCACAGCCATCAGGCCAAGGCCTGAGTTCTATTCATGCAGGGTAAGGAAACAGGAACGATGCACAATCAGTCGGATGAATCCCCCAATGCGTCCTCAGGAGCACCTCCCGAACCGTTGCTGCCGTCGCTGGACTCGCCAACGCTGTCTGCGTTGCCGCCAGCAGCGTCAAGGCCGTTCACCACGCCGCCCTCGTCGGCGGCCACGATCACGCCGTCGTTGTCCGAAGCAAAGGCCCTGACAAGAGCATCCATATTGTCTTCCACCCAGTGCGCCAGGTCGACTCGGACGGCCTGGGGGACTGGGGCGATGGCGGCATCGAAATCGAAGTGGGGATCCATGTTCTGGAGATGGCTGAAGACGCGAGAAAAGGTGCGCCCGAGCAGGGCGCGGCTCCTCTCCTCCACCAACCTGTCGGCCCTGACCGACCGCGCCTCCAGCTGCGTCACCACGTCAGTGAAGAACTGAAGGTTGCTGGCGTAGTTGACTGCGTGCGGCTCGCCAACAGCCGCCTCGCAGATGTTGCCCAAGGCTGTGTTGGCTCTCTCCCGGAGCGTGGTGAGCATGGGGCCGTGCTCATGATCCAGGATCTGCCGCCGACGTATCTCGTCTGCATTCTGGCGCGCGACGGCCTCAGCCTCCTCCACCCGATGGTGAAGAAGGAGCACCTCAGCCTGGGAGGTGGTTGACCCCCCTTGCGCTACCTCGAGGGCGGCCAGAAAGGCATCGGCCCGCCGCGTCGCTTCCTCCAGCTTGTCCCTCAAGGCAGTAGTCCTACCTTCAGCCTCGGCCCGGATCAACCCCAGCCTCTCCTCGAACTCGCGCTTGAGGTTCAAGCGCGCCGTCGCCACCCGACGTCCGACCTCCTCTAGGACACGGGCTTCCCGTGCTGCGACATCATCCTCCGCCTGTGTCACCAAGCGCTCCCTCGTCTCCAGACGCTCGTACTCGCGTGCACGTTCAGCGGCTTCTAGCGTCAGCGCCTCCTCACACTTCTGGAGCTCTGCTGGGTCGCCAGAGGCCATCCTCATCGACACGAGGGCTGCCTCACGCAGCTCCACTTGCTCCTCCAGTGAGTGGCACTGGGCTAGGAGCTCCTGAGCCCGCTCCTCCGCCGCCTCTCGCCGCCGGTCAGCTTCCCGGGCCTCCTCAGCGGCCTGAGATCGGGCCTCCCGAGAGGCCACCAGCGACGCCTTGGCCTCTTCGTCATCAAGATCGCGCTGATGGCGCGCAAGGGCGATGGCACCCTCCAGCTCGCGCCTCTCTGCAGCCAGGCGCAGACCCTCGGCCTCAAGGCGCGCGTCTTCATCAGCAAGTTCCTCACCAAGCAGGTTCACCGCGTCAGCTGCCCTTCGAAGGAATCCTTGGCGAAGAGCGCGACGCTCCCGGGCGTGCTCGAGCACGTTTTCCACACCATCATCTGCCCCAAGCAAGCGCCGGGGGCCATGAATCGGCACACCCCCTCCGGGCAAGGGGCTGGGGGCTGGCACCCTTGCGACGGCCGGGCACGCCACGCCAGAAGCCCGGCCTGGAGCCAGCCCGCCCCCAGATGAAGAGCGCAGGGAGCGCCTCAGCCAATCGCAGTCCACGACCAGGCGAGAAGCCCACGGCAGGCTGGCTATGCCACGAGAAGGCCCGCGAGGGAGGATCGCGAGGTGCGCAGGGCCTCGATGCGCCTCGGGACGGTTCACCTCTCCGATTGCCCTCACCACAAGGGCTCTGCTGCTCGGAGCGCTTGAAGACGGTAGAGGGGCGAAGCCAAGGGGGGCCGCCCCTCAGCCATCTCCGCGAGCTCGGCTGGAAGGGGCCTGCGGAGCAAGGATCAGTAAAAGAAACAGAAGGATCGGGAGCTGGAAAAGGAGAAGGCTTACTCGTCACTGGCGAAGTACTTTCTACGCTCCAGCAGGCGACAAGGGTAATCATCGCCCAGGGCCTCCCTTCTCTTTCGGAGGGCCTCAAAGTCCACGCGGAAGTGGCCCAAGAGTTGAGCGCAGGGATCAACCTGCGACAAGGACAGAGCGTCAAGGCGATCTGCGTCAAGGGCACCTGCCTGATGCGCACTGCCAGTCGCCTCGCCAAGAGAAGCGGCTGGAGCCTCAGGGGCCTCATCCGCAGGTGCTGGGGGCAGGTGCTTGCCGCCCTCAGCCTCAGCGGCATGGGCCCCAAGAGCTGCTCCCTGATGAGCATCGCCCGGCACTGCCACCCCGCCGGGAGCCCCCTCAGCCTCTGGCGCCTCATGCCTCCCTGCTCCGCCACTTGAGGAAGAGTCGCCTTGGCCGACTGGAAGGGCAGTCACCGTCACTGGATTCTCGCGATGCCCTTGGAGGCTGGCAGGGCGTGGCCCCCACTCATCAAAGATAGGCATCTGGTTCACAAAGTCGCCCCTGTTCTGGCAGAGGTACAGCAAGGCCCCTCCTCGCTGGATGCTGCCAGGGTTGGGGTCCCCAGTCAGGATCAAGAGCACTGTCCTCAGCACTTCAGGCGTCAGGTCCTCTTCCTGGAGCCTCATACGATCATCACGCCCGCTGAATGCCCACATCCGGTGGGAGTGGCGTTGGAGAGGAGCAATGCAGCGTAGCAGGAACTCCTTCACCACCTTGGGCGCCGTCACGCCAAGCGACCTCAAGAACGCGAAGTGGTGCCAGACGAAGACGAGTCGGGGGCTCTCGAGCGTCTCCTGGCCCCAGCCCGAATTGGGGACAGCAGGCGAGGTTGGCTCCGACAGCAGGGGGCTGGGCACCCCTACATCCACATACAGCCACCGCTCGCGGAACCTAGCCGCGGGCGGAGGGAGCCTGAAGTCAATCCCTGAGGCTGCTGTCTCAGACCCGGCAGTGAAGCTCACGCACGCCGAGCATTGGGTAGGGTTGACAAGGCGCAGAGAGAAGAAGTGGCGCAGCAAGGCAACCGAAGGAAGGATGCCCATCATTGCCTCACAAACAAAGGCGAAGACTGAAAGAAGGGTGATGGATTCAGGACCCAGATGCATCATGTGGATCTGATAGTGGGAAAGCACGGCATTGAAGAAATCAGAAAAGGGGGGAACCAGACCCGCCCACAGGGCATCGTTAAAATACTGGACCTCGGTGGCTATCCTGTGGATGGAGAAGTGAGACGCGGGCCAGGCCGTCGTCCTCCCGCATTCGTTGAAGATAGTGGCCAGAGCCGAGCTGACCTTGCCCAAGCCCTCTCGATCGGTTATGATCGACTGGTCGACGGCGGGGGCCGCCGACGGCGGCGAGCGAGGTGGAGGCATGGTTTTCTTCCCTCTTCCCTTCTTCGTCGGAGCCATGGCGATGGGAAGGGGGGGGGAAGGTTCGAGATTTGGTTGAAAACAGAAGCTGGAGTTCGATGGAGGAAGAACAGAGGGCGCTCGAGCAACAGAAAGGGGAGCGGCTGTGTACGACTACGAGTCCGCCTAGCATGGCACAAAATAAGGGGGGCGTGGGGGAACAGTGCCGCCCACGCCCAATCTACCGCCACGCGGCGCCCAAGGTCACAGGCTGTTAGGGCCCGTGGCGCTTTGCTCTTGCCCTTTCGCCTCCCTGCACCGCCAAGTCCGGGCGCGCCTTGGGCCCAGGGGCTACTGTCGGCGTTCTAGGAACGGGGGTCCCCAGACTTGCCTACCTGCGGCCTGCGGCGTGGCTCAAAGGGGGGGCCCAGCGCGGCCCATCTTCATCAACACATACCCAAGACCCTCGCGAGGGGCCAAGCCTCGTGGGGCGGACGACACAGAGCTTCCTCAGGCACGGCCTTATCAGGCTGGATCGCGAGGAGGCAGAGAGATCAAGGCGGGGTACCTCACGAGGTGCCCGTGACGCAAGCCATCACGACCAAGGGTGCCAGGCGGGCGCCAGCCCGCGCAGTGTCCTCCTTTCCTCTTTGGTGCAAAGGGAGCAAGGGCAGGCGAGAGCATCAAGCAAAGGCACCCGTTTCGGTGCAACGAGACCAAGACCAGCCCAACGGCAGGGAGGAAGTCATTGTGGAGCCCAAGCTAGCATCACCACCAGAGCCTTTGGCAGGCGAGGACCAACTTTAGTCAGGATAAGTGTACCCAATGTTCCCCTTCAAAATGGCCAATTGTTGGCGCCCTTCCCGCTCAATATTTGGGAAGAGGCCCAGGGCCTTTGCCTATAAATAGGACTAGCCACCCCCAGGGGATGAAAAGAGATGAAGGGGAGGAGAAGAGATCATCTGGATAGAGAGAGAGAGATCAGATCAACGAGATAAGATCAGATCGGCAAGAGAGAGAGAGAGAAGGGTGACTGAACTCCTCCTAGCAGTTCATCGCCCCAGCCAAGAACAGACCCTCGCGAGGTTGTTCTTCCTTGTATTGCTCATCATCATCAGCCCAAGAGGCAATCCACGAAACCACACTAGAGTAGGGTATTACACCACAACGGTGGCCCGAACCAGTATAAACCCTGTGTCTCTTGTGTTGTTCTTTCCATAGCTTAGATCTTAGCGAGGCAGTGGGGTGCAGGTAGGTAGAAGGCGAAATCTCCGCGCGCACCCCAGTGTTCGAACCTCAAGGGTCTGCCGGAACCCGAAACCCGACATTGCCGCAGCGCTCCATGGCAAGGATGAGGAGCTCGAGGCCCTTGTCACGCGGCGGACTCGCGAGCTGGAGCAGAGGCATAAGGAGGCACTCGATGCCCAGGCTCTGGCCCATGCCGGCAAGGTAAGGGAGTTGGAGGTGGCGCAGAACAAGCTGAAGGAGCAGGCCCTCAAGCTGTCCAACGAGAAGAGCACGCTCAACAGCGCCTTGGTGGAGGCGCAAGGAGCGATCATCAGCAGGGCTGGGGAGCTCTCCGAAGCGCAAAACTCCGTTAGAGACCTCAAGCGGAAGCTGGAGGATCTCAAGAAGATGCTGTCGGAGAGCAGGGCTCGGGAGGAGACCTTGACCAGGAGCCTGGAGGAGGAGAAGCAGCAGCGGGCGAACGAGGCCGCCTCCCACCAGGATTATGTGGCGGGCGAGAACAGATGGATCGGCCGTCTGGAGGAGGTCGCCGGCAGGGTCACCTCGCAGTTGGCCACCATGGGGATGCCAAATGTGAGGTACGCCCCTGAGCACAGCGGGACCGTCAACACCAAGTTGACCATGTTCTTCGAGGGCGTCCTCGGAGCCTTGGCTTATCTTCACTCCAACAGGACGGCCACGCTGGCCGAGGAGGCCCGGCGACTTTGCCGGAGGGTCGTGACCAAGGTCCTCACCAAGATGGTGTATTGGAATCCCGATCTTGACTTCGCGGCCGCGATGAAGAACTTGCCGGATGGTGCTGACCTCACGGTGCTCAAGAAGCGCATTAAGCCCATCACCGACTGCATCGATGAAATCAAGAGGGTGGAAGGCCACCGCCGGGATTAGGCATCCCGTTCTTCTTCGCCGCTGTGGGTTCCCGACCAAGACAAATTTTATCTTTAGTTAGAACCGCAACTATGATGTGATGTAATATAACTTTGAAGTACTCTTAATTTTCATGCATGTTATTTCCCCGTTCAATTCCTCTTTGTATGCGTGCCCTACGTCGATCGGGAAGGCTTGTCGGCGCGGAAGCTCCTAGCAGCGTTTTGGGGACGGATCCCCATGGCCAGCCGGGTACGCGTGCTGCCGGACGAGCCACCTTTCCATTCTGAACGCGGCCGCTCGAACTGTCGAGCTTGACTCGAGTCAGAATCGGAGGCGTTACTGATCGCGGAAGGCTACTCTGCCATTCTCAACGTAGCCGCTTGAGCTGTTGAGCGGACTCGAAACATGGCAAGCGCGTTGCCGATCGTGGTAGAGCCCCCTGGCGTGCAGGTTTCCCATACAAAGCAAATATCTCCGGGGGGAATAACCTCAAATAAGAAGGGTAGCACAAATAAGGGTTCAGTGCAACTTAGCTTCTGTTTGCGATCGCTCGAGAGTCGATCTTCTGGCCTCCTTTCTTCTTCAAGGGTCACGAAGATGAAGGAGTGCCAGGCTAACTGCTAGAGCCGATTCTCACAACTGCGGGCCCCTACCTGGCGCGCCAAAGATGTCGGTGGGAACGACACCTATGGGATCACAAGAATCCCTACTACAGTTGCGGGGCGCGGGGTCATGAGAAGAGCGGATCAAACAGATAGCACACGGTTCGTTTATCCAGGTTCGTGCCACGAGGATGCGTAAAACCCTACTCCTGCTTTGGTGGATTGTATACCTGTGTTCTTGAGCTAGCTATGGGGCGTGAGGAGCTCCAAAAAGCCGAATCCTCCTCCTAGTCGCCTCGGGCCTCCTTTTATAGGAAAGGGGTTGCCACAGTGGCACACAGGAGGTGGAAAGGGTAGAGTGATGCGAGGTTATCCCTCGCATTACATGAGAAGGCGCATTTAATGTGTCTTGCCTAGGTGTCCTTGCTTTATTGGGGACGGGGGAGAGCCCTGCCTCGTCCATTGCTGCTCCCTCTCGTGTCGACACGCGCCCTGGCCAGCGGCGCCCGCGGTGCCATGTAGGCAGGCAGGCAGCTGAGGTGGCGCAGTGGTGGGTCTCCATGAAGATCCGCATGCCGCCACGCAGGTGCCTGCCCTGCTGGTTGGGTCGGCAGCTGCATGCGAACGGCGGTGGAGGTTTGACTGGCGTGGGCCTGACGGTGGCCCTACGGGTGTTCTTGGCAAGGGCCTTGCCGGGGCCCCGGCAAGGGTCTTGCCATGGCGCCTGCTGTCAACCCCGGCAAGGCTCTTGCCGGGGGCCTTGTGGTCCTCCTTGGCTGGGATCCCGCCAAGGATCATCATCTTCTAAAGGGTGTATCTGATCTTGAATGTCTTCACAAAGATCTGTATGCCACCACGGGGATGTCTCTCGAATCCTTGCCCCATGGGGGCAGTGGACTCAAGGGTGACTCACTCCGTAGGTGTGGGGCGAGCTGCCACGGCAAGGGTCTTGCCGGGTTTGCTAAAATCGCCTCCCAGCAAGGATCTTGCCGGGGGGCCCACTTTGTCCCCTTTGCTCTTTGTGGTCTTGGTCTTGGCGTCCTTCTGCTTCTCCTGAGCTTCGGCCTTTCCTTAGCTCACCTCCCTTGCCTTTCTCAGTGTGGTGGTGCCCGTGGCTCAGACTGCCCGTGCACAGTTATAGGGGTACAAAAAGTGTACCCCTCTTTTTGTACACCAACATCGTGTGCAACCATGTACAAACAATTTGGTAAGTTTTACATCTGTCATATTGGGTACATTGCCATTTGTCAAACTGGAAAGATTGACATTTGTTGATCTGGTAACATTGCCATTTGTCAATCCTTGTAACACTGCGATTTGTCAAAAGATGCAGCTAAAAATCACTAGCACTATATAATTTTTGCAACTAAAATTCAGTAATTAAGCATAGATTTCATTCATAGATTAAGCAATCGTTCTTAATTTATGCAAACAGTTCAACTCAACAGCTGGACCGACCAAAATTTTCCCCAATTGTTTCCAACCACGTACTAAAATAGCTAGTTCAACTATATATACTAGCTAATTTTAAGTATATTGTACAGTTCCACCACAACTATAGTCAGATGAACTGAACAAAATAGCCCCTAAATACTACTACTATGGAGGGGCTTTGTGCTACTTTCGGCAGCCTCTCCTCTGCCGAGCGCTCAGTAAGAGGCAGAGGAGGAGCCTACTGATGAGCTGGACAACTGCAATACGGTGCCTGCCGCTGCTGCATGTTCAGTGACGCTCACCAGCTCGAACGCCCACTGCCGCTCCAGACGACCCCTCTCGAAGCGGCCGGATTGCTTGTAGATCTCCTGATTCCTCACCTCTGCATCGGCGCATGCTGCGGCCATGGCTTCGGTAAGGCTCTTTGCATGCTCCACGAGGCGCTCCTCCTCCTCCCGCAGGAACTCGATGTAGTGAACAAGGTCGCTGACGCACGTGCGGGCCTCCACCTCTACCATCCTCCCTCAGGCGGCGGTGGCGGAGTGGGTGATGATCCCGGCGGTCGACGGTGGGCTGGCGGCCACGGCGGCCGATGATGGGGTGGCCGCCACGATGGCCACCTCCCGCCTTCGGGCCGCGGTGGCGGAGCGGGTGATGGCCGGCTGTGGGGTGGAGGCCACGACGGCCAACTCCCGCCTTCGGGCCGTGGTGGCCGAGCGGGTGATGGCCGGTAGTGGGGTGGCGGCCTCGGCGGCCACCTCCCGCCTTCGGGCCGTGGCGGTGGAGCGGGCAATGGCCCTGGCTTTCGATGTTGGTGTGGCGGAAATGGCGGCCGGCAACATCTACCGACGGGGACCGGCAGAGGAGCGTGTGGTGGGTGTTCCGTGCACACCCAACAGGGACGCCACGCGCACTACACTACGCCGGGGACTGCGCCGCTGCCGCGGTGTAGCCTCCCAGCAGGAGCTGTCCTCTGATGACGGCGGAGTGGCTGAGTGACGACGACGGACCGGTGCCATTGGCGATTGTGGGAGAAGCAGACGAGATAAGCTATAGGGAGGGAGGGGAAATGCAGAGCAGGACTCGCTGGCCGTGAGGGTTCATATAGCAGGCCTGTAAGCACTGGGATTTTGGGGGATTTCACCGAGTCGGGCGGGAATCTTGCGCGGGAACCTGCGAGGTTGTGCGGGAACGGGCTCATCGACAATTCATTGGCGGCACCGTTTGGCCAAAAGAACGCCCCCGCGCGTTGCGCAAGCTTGCGCTGTAAGCCGTCTGCGGCAGCGGGGTGACAAGACATGTGAGAGGAGGACGAAAGGACACATACACATACGGTTAATGCAAAAAAATGTTTATGATTTAATTACCTACTATACCCCCGTCCTGGTTTATAAGTAGGATTTAATTAATAAAATACGAATGCATGTTGCCAAATATTATATTGTTGGATTCGTATTTGAACATAGTTTCTAGTTATACAATTTTTGTAACATGCATTAACACTTTTTTGGTTAAATTTAAGGTTATGTACCAGCAAGCGTTTTCCCACAACACACACGGCTTATTCCATCACAAACGGCTCGGATGGATCAACTATATGCCACGTATTGCACACACAACTCTAATCTGATTAGTGCTTGATGTCTCCGACATCGCTTGCACAGTTCGTCTTATTTGCCACATATCAGTGTGCCGGCCTCTACTCTCGTCCCTCAGCAAGCTCTGCTCGCCATTAGGTGCTGTGGCGCACTACTCGCGTCCGTTGGCGCGTGTCGGCGTTCTGGGAACGGGGGTCCCCAGACTTGCCTGCCTGCGGCCTGCGGCGTGGCTCAAAGGGGGGCCCAGCACGGCCCATCTTCACCAACACAGACCCAAGACCCTCCTGAGGGGCCAAGCCTCGCGGGGCGGACGATGCGGAGCTTCCTCAGGCACGGCCTCATCAGGCTGGCTCGCGAGGAGGCGGAGAGATCAAGGCGGGGTACCTCACGAGGTGTCTGTGACGCAAGCCATGACGACCAAAGGCGCCAGGCGGGTGCTAGCCCGCGCAGCGTCCTCCTTTCCTCTTTGGTGCAAAGGGAGCAAGCGTAGCCGCGGAGTACCGAGGCATCAAGCAAAGGTTGCCATTTCGGTGCAACAAGACCAAGACCAGGAGGACTGCAAGACGGAGGTCATTGTGGAGCCCAAGACGGCGTCACCACCAGAGCTTTGAGCAGGCGAAGACTACTTTTGTCAGGATAGCTAGTACTAGCTGTCCCCCTTCAAATTAGCCCGCCATTGTTGGCTCCCTTCCCGCTCGATATTTGGGAAGAGGACCAGGGCCTCTATAAATAGGACCAACCACCCACAGAGAAAAGGGGGGACGAGGAAAGAGAAAAAGGACGAGAGAAGGAAAAGAGAGAGAGAGAGATGGGTGACTGAACTCCTCCCAGCAGTTCATCGCCCCAGCCGAGAGCAGACCCTCACGAGGTTGTTCTTCCTTGTATTGTTCATCATCATCAGCCCAAGAGGCAATCCACCACACCACACACTGGAGTAGGGTATTACACCACAACGATGGCCCGAACCAGTATAAACCCTGTGTCATTCGTGTTGTTCTTTCCATTGCTTAGATCTTAGCGAGGCGGAGGGGTGTAGGTAGGTAGGCGGCGAAATCTCCACGCGCACCCCAATGTTCGAACCTCAAGGGTCTGCCGGAACCCGAAATCCGACATTTGGCACGCCAGGTAGGGGTGCGCCGGAATTCGTCTTCCACCGCCCCGTTCTCCTCCGACCATCGCGCCCATGTCTGACGCTCGTCGGGCCCGCACTGAGCGCCGGGCCGCTCTCGCTACCCGCGTCGCCTAGACGGCTCCTGTCGGCGGGCATCCTCGCCGTTCCCCGTCACCTGCCATCAACGCCGCCACCGGCCCGGTGGGGGACGAGCAGCAAGCATCGTCTCAGCATTCGTCCGTGTGGCAAGACGGCCGCACCGCTACTCCCTCGCTCACCCCAGATGGTTCTTCGTCCCGCGCGCTCCGCGCTCCCATGGAGGCTCGAGCTGCGCTCATCGCGGCAAATGAGCTCCTGCGCTACCGTCCCGTCGACGACTTCTATGAAGAATGGCTGGACCGCGTCGCCGAGCTCGTCCGCGCCGCAGGGGGCTCTCCTGCGCCGTCCGCTCCGCTGCACCGCACCCCACCCCGCGTGGGCGACGATACTCCGGCGGCGCCCCGGCCGCCTCCTCCACAAGAAGGCGCCATGGCTCCAAGGCGCGTGGCCCCTGGGCGGAACCCGCTCCGTCAGGTGCCAGCGCGGCAAGAGCAGGGCTGCCAAGAAGTCCCTCACCTGCAAGAAGCTGCCCGGGCACTCCCTGCTCCAGCACGTCGCGACCATGCTCCTGCTCCTGCACATCAAGACCCAGCTGCAACGCGTGGGGACATGCAAGACCAAGCTCTCCGTCACCCAAGGCCTCCCGTGGCCACAGCAGGCTGCCGTGCCTTCACCACCGAGCTGCGCAGCGTCGCGTGGCCCGGCAAGTTCAAGCCGGACTTGCCTCCTCGTTACGACGGCACGGCTGACCCTGCGGAGTTCCTCCAGCTCTACGAGCTGGGCATCGAAGCTGCCAACGGAGATGAGAAGGTCATGGCGAACTGGTTTCCCATGGCACTCAAGGACGGGGCCCACACTTGGCTCCTGAACCTGGCTCCAGGCACGATCTCCTCCTAGGACGAGATGCGCACCCGCTTTATCGCCAACTTCCAAGGTACTCGCGACCGGCCACCCGTCATGAGCGACATGCGCCGCATCAAGCAACAACCCGGCGAGACCCTACAGAAGTACATCCGGCGCTTCAACAACGCACGCCTCAAGATTCCCAAGGTGACCGAGGAGGCCATCATCTCAGCCTTCTCCGACAGCGTGCGTGATGTCAACATGAAGCAGGAGCTGGCGATGCATGAAGACCTGTGCACTTCCTTGGAGCTGTTCAACTTGGCGACCAAGTGCGCCAGGGTTGAGGAAGGGCGTCTCTCCCTCCTCGAGCTGCCTGCCACAGACCCAGAAGAGAAGAAGCCCAAGGCAAAGGACGTGAAGCGCAAGGGGGCTGCCGTGCTTGCGGCAGAACCAGACACCAAGCGGGGAAGAGATCAGCCCAAACCTTCCAAGGGCAGCCAGTACTGTGTGTACCACGACCTCCACACCCACAACACCAACGAATGTCAAGAGCTCCGAGCCGTGCGAGAAGGAAGGATCGGCCGTCGCCTCGACCGCGGTGACCGGGGCTACGGTCGAGGAGGAGGAAGGAACGCAGGACGCTGGGAAGACCGTGGCCCGCGCCAAGGGTGGCGCGATCAACCTCGCAAGGATCGCTGGCAAGACCTGCCTCGTGAGGGAGACTGGAGGGATCAGCCTCGCAAGGATCGCCCGCATGGCAACGCATGCCTCCCTCCGCTGCCGCCGCAGCCAAGGAGAAACGAGGACCGCCACCAAGACGAGGGGGCTAGGGGCTTCCAGGAGCCGCGCGCGATCGCCTGCATCCTGGGCGAGGCTCAGGCCCCAGCCTCTCAACGCATCTTCAAGCAGTTCGCCCGCGAAGTGAATGCAGTCCTCCCCAGGCTTGAAGCAACGCGCCCACTCAGGTGGTCGGCGTGCGCCATCACGTTCAGCTCAGCAGATCAGCTCAAGTGTGCGGCTACAGCCGGAGTCCTCTCGATGCTTTCTTCCCCAATCATCAACAACGTGGTGGTCACCAGGACCCTCATCGATGGCGGGGCAGGGCTCAACATCCTGTCCGTGGAAACATTCAACAATCTCCAAGTGCCCTACAGCCAGCTTCAGCCAACCAAGCCCTTCTACGGAATCACCGACGGCTCTAGGGTCCCGATTGGGCAGGTCCGCCTCCCTGTCACCTTCGGGGCACGCGACAACTACCGCACCGAGCTCATCGACTTCGACGTCGCTCACATTCGCCTGCCCTACAACGCCATCCTTGGGTACCCGGCGCTGACCAAGTTCATGGCCGTAACTCACCACGGCTACAACGTCCTCAAGATGCCAGGAAGTGGCGGAGTCATCACGGTGCCCTGTGAAGAGAAGGATGTGGTGTGCTCCCTGAAACGAGCCTTTCAGGCCGCGTCACTGGAAGACCCAGATCGCGGAAGCAGGAGGCTTCCCGAGACCGCCCCCAAGAAGAAGAAGACATTGTCCGGCCCGGCCCCTCAGGAGGCAGGCCCCTCTAGGCCCGTGCCTGCCCAGGGGGAACCTCCTTCCGTCGCATAGGAAAGCACGCCTGACGCCCTCCTCAGGCAGGGCTCGAGGGCTCTCCCCTGGAGGGCCACCGACCTGGCTAGGGTCACGAGGGAGGCGCTTGGGCACCACATGGAGGCATGCTTCGAAGCACGTTTCCCTCAAGAAGGAGTAAGGCAAGGAGAGCCAGACCCTCAGGAGTTCATCAGCAAGGCCATTCAGGAGCTATAGGAGTCAAGGGTCATGAAAGGCGGCCGCCGTCTACCAGCAGTGGCTCCCCATCCAGGCGAGGATGGTGGGCTGCACGTCTGCATCGACATACCAGGGCTCAACCGAGTCGCCTCTGGCCCTCGCGAGTGGGGCGCTGCGGAGGTCCACCCCACAGCTGCGTCGCATGCCTTACGGCTTGCCGAACGCGGCTGTCACGTACCAGCGCCTCATAAGGGGCATCATGGAGGCACATGAGGCCAGATGTTCCGCAGCCCTGGCGGAGATGGAGATGGCCCGCAGGGGGCCACCAGCGCCTCCGGAGCCTCCTGAGGCCCCTGGGCCTGGGGGCTCGTGAGGATCGGCTTCCGCAGCCCACCGAGTCTGCTACACCAACACCCCTTCGTCCTCAACGTCATCAGGTGACATCTTTCAAGTTTCACTTCTAGCTAGGAGCGCCCCCCCAGGGCTGCATTATTCCCAGGCCGCGTGGGTCCATCCCTGCGGCATGTATCCCTTTTTATTTCATGCTGTTAGCTTACCTTGTTGGGGGCGCCCCTCGGGCTGCACGATCCCCAAGTCGCTCGGGCCAGACCCAGCGGCGTGTATCTCATTTGCAGTTATTTCAGGTTATGCGTCATACCCACCATGCTTGACTATTTGATGCCGGCCCACGGCACCTCTTCTTCTCCATGCCGACTGCTTACACGTTAAAGGGGGGGTACCTGAGCATCGCGACTCAGGGCTCTTACTGGCTCTCCAGCCCTCACCCTCTGGCCTTGTCCACGGCATCGCGGCCTGGCATACCAGCGACGGCTGAGACCAGCTCGAGGGCCGGGACCCGAGGTCGCAGAGTGCCGGCATCTAACCAAATTTGCAGGGACACATCACAAGATAAGGCCCAGTGCCAGGCACAACCCGCGTAGAGGTAGGGCCCCGTGAGTCCTGCGCTGGCCCACGGGTGCCCAGATACACCTCGCCAGGCCCTACCGTGCCAGCCACGTGTCAGGGCGGGGCTGTACACGCCCCGGGGGCTCCTCCCGGAGGGGGGCCCCCTCCCACGTACCAATGGAAGCACCATGCTCTGTGCTGGCTGACGACACTGCCGAGGAGCGGCTATGCCCGTACACATACGGAAGCGGTATGCTCCGCGCTGGTGATAAACAACTGAGGGTGGCCCCCGGGCCGCATCAACCTCAGGGAGCCCGGAGCTCAGTGTCTAGCCTCATCGTAACGCCTCCCCTCGAGAGTGCCGCGCGAGGGGGCTGGGCATGGGGGCTGCGCCTGGGTCACGCCCAGACGCACGCCGCCCAGCCAGCCCCCCCCCCCTCCCGGGGCCTGGTTCGTCGCGCCTCTCTTCCCGAGCGGAGCCAAGGTACGAAGGCCGTTTGAGCGTCAAGGGGGACTCCTGAGCATCGTGACTCAGGAGCCTAACTGGTCACATAGCCCCTCACTCTTTAGTTCCGAAAGGCTAACGCTGGGTGAGGTATGCGCGCGGCCGGGCTCTGCAGACGTAGAACGGTAGATCCACCCACATCACACCTCCCTACTTGCTGTTCGTGCGCCAAGGGGGACTCCTGAGCATCGTGACTCAGGAGCCTAACTTGTCACGTAGCCCCTCACTCCTTGGCCCCATCCTGGTTTCCGGTCGGGACTAACATTGGGTGAGGTATGCGCGGGGCCGGGCTCTACCGGCGTAGAACATAAGCAAGTAGGAAGGAAAAGCGCAAATTTCAAGGAATTCAAAAGCAAATATTACAGTCCACACTGTTATCTCAATGCCAAACACAAGTTTAAACGCCTCCCCGAGGCATGATACATGTGCAGGAATTAAAGGTAGGACAGGAGCCACAACAGAGTCACTTGTCGACGGTGGAGCATCGCGGAGTGGGTGCGCCTCATGGAGCAGTGGGGTTGGCAGCGCCTTGCTTCGGCTTGGTGCTAAAGGCCCGGAACTTCCCCAGCAGAGCCTCCGCGCGACCCTTCACGGCCTCGGCAGCGGCAGCGGCACGCTCGCTGCTTACTGGCTCCAGCAGGTCGTCGAGGTCGACGTCAGGATCGCGAAGGTAGATGTGGGTGAGCACCCGCGTCAGTGCTGCAGAAGACAGGACACGTGCCTCGGCCTCCGCCGTGGGGCCAAGGCCAAGGGAGACATCTTCAAGAGCGCGAACCAGGAAGGGAAGCAGCTTTGCGTGGCCGTCCTCGGCGCCAGCCAGCGGGCTCTCTAGGCCGCTGTCGTAAAGCGTCCTCAGCGAGGAGCGTGCCTTCGCCTCCATCTCCGTGAAGGCCACGCGGTCCTCGGCAAGAAACAGGGCCTTGTCATCCAGCTCGGCCTTCCTCGCCCCCAACTCCTGCTCCAGCGCGCCTAGGCAGTCGCGGCGCTTCCTGAGCTTGATCTCCCTCTCCTTGACGGCTGCCTCGCAAGCTTTCACACCTTCTTCCTGCTCTTGGCGAAGGCGGACCTCTTTCGCAAGCTGGTCCCGCAGGCCCTGCAGCTCGTCCTCCAGCACCTTGCAGCGACCACGGACGTCGACCACCTACCCCAGGGCTACGTCACGAGAAGCCTTTGCCTCAAGGACGGCCTGCTTCTCCTCATCACGAGCCGTCGAGGCCTGGACCAGCGCCGCCCGAATCGAAGCGTCGGAGCGAACCCATCAGGAAGCCAGCTCCAAGCGCCCGGCCACCAAGCGAGGGTCGGCGCCAAGAAGATCCTGCCGCAGTCGGTCCAGCTCAACGATAGCACGATCCAGAACGGCAGAAGGAGTCGGAGAGACAGCAGCCGGTGGAGCAGGAGGAGAAGGCGGCCGCGCGGCCACAGCATCCTGAGGCGGAGTCTGCTGCGCCCCAACGGCTGTAGTGGCGGCGGCAGGCAAGGACACCTCGGGAGTCACTTGGGCCGTGGGGGCCGAGCTCGCCCCAGCCGGCTCAGCCAGGCCTCGCGAGGACGACCGGGCAGGAGAAGCCCGTGCGTCGCGGTCACCCTCCTTCGTGGGCAGAGGCACTGCCATGGATGGAACCTCAGGAGCTCCCTTCGACTTCTTTGCTGCAGGCGCCAGCCTGTCCAAGAGATGCGGACGTCAAGCCTCAGAAGCAGAATAAGAAATAAAGACAAGAATCAAACGCTTACGGGTCGTCGCCAGTGAGCTCAAGCGGCCTCCGGCCAAATTTGAAGCCTGAAAGCCGGCTGGAAGGGTCAACCTCGGGAAGCTTGGAAGCGGAAGGTGCGGTCCGCTCGGGGCCGGGGCAAACCCGCGGGAGATCAGCCCGGTCCAGTCCTTCTTCGGGATCGGAGGCAAGCTCCCACCATCCTGCTCATCGTCATCCTCGTCGTCATCGCTCGGAGAGAGGCGAAGAACACGGGACCTGCGCCGGGGGAGGGGAGCCCTCGACTCTCCATCAGTCGCCTCAGAGTCAGGCCCTCTTTCCCGCTCCCCTCCTTCCTCGTCTTCGCTGGAGTCGTCGGAGGGCACGTCCACCGGTTCCTCAGGAGTTTCCATGGGCACGGGCCCATCCCTGTTGAAGACGGGCATGGACTCCACTACCTGCTCCCAGTCGTCGCGGAGGAACAAGGGCGTAGGAGCACCCTCCAACCTCGCCACATCGCCCCCGACCAGAGATTGGAGGACCGTAGCCAGATCTCCGTCGGCCAAGGCTGCGGGGCTCGGATGGGGCCTCCACATCGGGAGTGAGTACAGCCGAAGCGGAGCCAGCTGGTGCTCCAGGAATTCCCTCAGCAGCGACACGCCGGTCAGCTTCGCCGCCGCCATGTTGGCCGGCCTCAGATCCGCATCCATCTTCTCCAACACCAGCTTCGCGCGGGGGTCCACGAGCTCCGCTCGACCCCAATCGCTGGAGCTCGTGGGCTGCCCCGTGGGCAAGATCAGCCGAGGGTGAATGCGCCCAGCATCCGCCAAGACCCACTTGCTCCTGAAGCCCTCAATCCTTTTCCCGGGGTTCGAGATGGCAATGGCGCCGCCGTACGCGATGAAGCTCGCGCACGCGGAAGCAGGACCGCGAGAGGTCCGGAGGTAGAAGTAGTGGCGCAGCAAGGCCACTGAGGGCTGCACCCCCACGTGAGCCTCGCAGTAATAGGCGAAGATTGCCAGGACAAGGACGGAGTTGGGGTGGATATGCAGAGCCTGTAGCTTGTAATGGTGGAGGACAGAGAAGAAGAACTCGGAGAAGGGAGGCACCAGGCCAGCAGCAATGGAGCTTACGAAGAACGGATAGAAGGTGCTCCCTTGACCCTCAGGGGTGGCCGAGCCGGCCTTGAACACCTTCGCCCCGTCGATGCCCCGCGCCGCCGCCATCCGGCGCAACCGGGCAAGGCTCGCCTCCGACACGTTCGGCGAGTCCAGAGCAGACGAGTACCAAGCTACGGCCGGGGGCTGACAAGGCGCCATGGCTTCCTAGGTCATGCGGTCGGAGCAGATCTGGAAACTTTGGAGGAAGGAAGGAGAGGCGCAAGAAAGGGGATCTGAGCAGCAATCGGAGAAAGCAAAAAGCAAAGCCTAGGCAGATGCCGCTCCTTTATCAACTCGCACGGTTGCTAAGGCGCTCACTCCAATCAACCGCCACGCGGCGCGCAAGGCCGCAGGCTGTTAGGGCCCGCGGCGCTTCGCTCTTGCCCTTCCGCCTCCCTGCATGGCCAAGTCCGGGCGCACCTTGGGCCCGGGGGCTACTGTCGACATTCTAGGAACAGGGGTCCCCAGACTTGCCTGGCTGCGGCCTGCGGCGTGGCTCAAAGGGGGGCCCAGCACGGCCCATCTTCACCAACATAGACCCAAGACCCTCGCGAGGAGCCAAGCCTCGCGGGGCGGACGACGTGGAGCTTCCTCAGGCACGGCCTCATCAGGCTGGCTCGCGAGGAGGCAGAGAGATCAAGGCGGGGTACCTCATGAGGTGCCCGTGACGAGAGCCATGACGACCAAAGGCGCCAGCGGGTGCTAGCCCGCGCAGCGTCCTCCTTTCCTCTTTGGAGCAAAGGGAGCAAGCGCAGCCGCGGAGTACCGAGGCATCAGGCAAAGGTTGCCATTTCGGTGCAACAAGACCAAGACCAGGAGGACTGCAAGACGGAGGTCATTGTGGAGCCCAAGACGGCGTCACCACCAGAGCTTTGAGCAGGCGAAGACTACTTTTATCAGGATAGCTAGTACTAGCTGTCCCCCTTCAAATTAGCTCGCCATTGTTGGCTACCTTCCCGCTCGATATTTGGGAAGAGGACCAGGGCCTCTATAAATAGGACCAACCACGCACAGAGAAAAGGGGGGATGAGGAAAGAGAAAAAGTACGAGAGAAGGAAAAGAGAGAGAGATGGGTGACTGAACTCCTCCCAGCAGTTCATCGCCCCAGCTGAGAGCAGACCCTCGCGAGGCTGTTCTTCCTTGTATTGTTCATCATCATCAGCCCAAGAGGCAATCCACCACACCACACACTGGAGTAGGGTATTACACCACAACGGTGGCCCGAACCAGTATAAACCCTGTGTCATTCATGTTGTTCTTTCCATTGCTTAGATCTTAGCGAGGCGGAGGGGTGTAGGTAGGTAGGAGGCAAAATCTCCGCGCGCACCCCAGTGTTCGAACCTCAAGGGTCTGCCGGAACCCGAAATCCGATAGCGCGCTCTGCTCGCATCCGTCAGCGCGCTCTGGTTGCTCATCGTTAAGGCGACCGCGAAGTGCTCTTCTCTCATCCATCCGCGTGTTCTCTGCCAGTGGCTGGGCGTGCGCACGATCATGTCAGGGGCCCCATATGCATGCGGTTGCACCGCGCGTGTTGCCACGAGATGCAGTTACGTGCGGCACGATGGAGTAACATGCTACAAATTAGAACTGCCATCAGGGCCTGCGATATTCCTGGCCTTCTAGCTTCCCCTTTAATTCCCGCGGCCATTATAACCTTAGTCTCTTCAACCATTCGATCGCGCCCCACAATACAACAAGCACACCCACGATGACACATAGAGTGGGGATGTCTAGCGGTGCTCCAATGGAGTTCCGCGAGCATAAAGTGGAGATCCACGCGAGGGAGACGGATCTCTCAGTGGTGTAAACCATCAAGCCGGCCGTGGTGGATGACTACATCAACAATGTTGAGCAGTTGCTTGTTCAAGACAAGTACAAGGTGGTCGCGGCATGGACCTCCAGTACACCGCCGGTCGTACCGACATATGTCAGAAGGTTGACGTCGCCCAGTTGTGTCTGTGCCATCATGTCTTCATCTACCACTACTGCATGGCCACAGAGCCTTGCGACCGTTTCAACAGGTTTGTCAATAGCACCGACTACAAGTTTGCCATGGTGGAAACCACCGACAATGTAAAAGCGCTTAGGGTTACAGGCTTGACCTGCAAGAACCTTGTCGAAATCCGTGACCACTACAGCGTCTGGAGCAGCATGAGGGACTCGCTGGTTGAACTCGCCTCGGCCATCATCGACCCCTAATACAAGAAGATGAAGCAGGATGCCCAAAGAACAAGTCCCGTATCATGGCACAGGGCCTGGATGCGGCAACTAGATGAACCTCACCTCAGGTTCACGGCCAAGAGCATGTACACATGCTACAAGATGCACAGGCGGATCGTTGACATGAGGAAGTTCCTCGTTACCCAAATCGACGAGCCCAGGTCGAGCCACAAGCATAGCAAGTGTCATAAGAAGTAGATGAAGATCAGATGATAGTTTATGCTAGTTAATCATGCATGTAATATATAGTTTACTTTATTGGTGTGTTGAAATGTCATGTGTGTAGTAGCCTCCTATGTAATTATGCATGGAATAGTTTACTTTGGCGTGTGCAAATGCATGGTTGTAGTAGCCACCTATGTAAGTGGATGTTTAATTTGGTTATGCAATCATGTCCTTATAAGTGTGTGTATATATATGTTGTTGTTCTGTATGCAGTCCCATCGCATAACACACACTTCTTATTAGCAGCAATCGTCTGTGTTATTGTCAGTCTTCGCACACATTTCTGATTATAGACATGTTTGCCGCGTATCACACAAAATTTGTTATATTGAACCATTTCGATTCTCTTGTCTCAACACAAACAGTTCATCCGAGTGAACCGCATGCCGTATATCGCGCACACCTTGATCTGGCTGACTGTTTCTTTTGTGTTACCTAATCACAAACAGTTCATCCGAGTGAACCGTATGCTGTATATTGCACACACCTTCATCTGGCTGACCGTTTATTTTGTTCCTCCTCATAGCAAACAGTTAATTGAACCGAACTGTATGCCTTGCATCGCACACGCAACTAAAATCTGAACCATGTTTGATGCATCCTCCATCGCAAACATTTTGCACCTTTTTTGATGGGTTTTTACACCACCATTTGTGATTATTGCATCGCACACAGTTTCGTCGAAGGGTCTCTGATTGTAGTGTCGCGTTAGCAGCATCCTGCAGTAGGGATTACCCAACTTTTCTTTAAGCGACGAGGAACTTCAACCTTTCTTGGTGAAGGGCTGGTATCTAATTTTTACTAGCCTTTTGTATAAATGCTTCGCTCTCCATATTTTGTACTGTGTCGCTGCCCTATGTGCTACTCAGGCATCGGTCTCTTTCCATATAAATGACATGCTCTAATTATTATGAACTGTTTTCGACCTATGGGACCGGCTATGTACATGACTTGATCTACTCCTGATCTATCAAACATTTTTTGTCACTTAGCATTGCATGCTTGACCAAAACTTTGGGACTAGCACCCTTGCGCCAAGGGGTGATCTCGATCTAGTGTGTGTGATTGTCTGCTTATCATACATGTTCTATAATCGTGAACTGTTTGTGATGAGGCGCGCATCGTAAACGTAGCACCACCGAATAATGACTGCAATGGCAATGCGAGCACAAACGAGTAGCAAGAATGGAGCGTTTGGGATATCCGAGATATCACAAAAAGTTGTCTGAAGACTCACGTTTGGGATAGATGTTGGCATCGCATACCTTTAGTTATGCAAAACATATGCATTGCTACTCGCTATCCCCGACAATTTCTAGGTCATACGGGAAGGACCCCCCTATTGCACACACTAGCAAGGCGACAATTTAAAATTTCATTGCAGATAGGAATTAAAAACCATTTGTATAGCAGCTCATTATACCAGTGGTACATTATCAGGTATGGAGTGACTCAATAATCTCATGGTCTAAGGAATCATACACACATTACCTCTCGTCTTATGAACTATAGACTTCAGATGATATAATCTCCAAGTATAACAAACAACTTGGGTAAACTCAACATGAGTGTTCTTCCAACATCGTTCTTGATATGTTGCTAGCATTAACGTCATGCTCATGATCAAGAAAACAAAATCATCAGTCAACACTTGAGCTAGTCCTAGAGGCTAGACTAGGAATCTTGTTGTACCGTTTATAACTCTACACATGCTAATGAGTTTTCCTCTGAATCGCATATGCGTGAACCATAGAAATTATTGTTTAAATATGCCCTAGAGGCAATAATAAATTTGTTATTATCATATTTCCTTGTTCATGATAAATTTTTATTATTCATGCTAGAATTGTATTGACTGGAAACTTAAATACATGTGTGAATACATAGACTACATCGTGTCCCTAGAAACCCTCTATTAGACTAGCACATAAAACAAAGATGGTTAAGGTTTCCTAACCATGGACATGATTTGTCATTTGATAATGAGATCACATCATTAGGAGAATGATGTGATGGGCAGAGCCACCATAAGATTAGCATCAGATCGTATCACTTAGTTATTTGCTACAACTATCTTCATGTCAAGTATCTATTCGTTAGACCATGAGATCATGTCACTCCCGGATACCGAAGGAATACCTTCTGTGCTATCAAACATCACTTCGTAACTGGGTGATCATAAAGATGCTCTGTAGGTATCTCCGAATGTGTCTGTTGGGTTCCATGGATCAAGATTGGGATTTGTCACTCCATGTGACAGAGACATATCTTTGGGCCCTCTCGGTAATACAACATCACAAGAAGCTTCATGTGACTAACGAGTTTAGTCACATGATCTTGTATTACAGAACAAGTAAAGAGACTCACTGGTAATGAGACTGAACTAGGTATGGGGATATCAACGATCGAATCTTGGGCAACTACCATATCGCCAGACAAAGGTAATAGCATATGGGATTAACTGAACCTTGACATCATAGTTCAATCGATAAAGATCTTCATGGAATATGTAGGAACCAATGTGTACATCTAGGTCCTACTATTGGTCATTGACAGGAGAGGTGTCTCAGTCATGTTTACATGATTCTTGACCCCATAGGGTCGCACGCTTAATGTTCGTTGACGCTAGAGTACTATTGGGATATTTGCATTGGTGACCGAAGGTTGTTTAGAGTCCTAGAAGAGAACCCATGCATCACGAGTAGTTCTGGAATGGTCCGGAGGTAAAGATTTACATATGAGAAAATTTTGTTTTGGTTCCGAAAAATTTTGGGGGTCCACCAGGAGCATATGGGGGGTGGGGCACCGAAGGGTTTCGGAGGTCCACCGGAGGGACCAACCAGCCCCGAAAGGCTACATGGACCCTTAGTGGGTGCGCTAGGCCTACGTGGGCCAGGATGGCCACACCCCAGCAGGCCCATGCGACCAGGGGGCATCCGCTGCTGGCTTGGAGGGGGGGCCGCGACCCCTCACTTGTAGGAGGGGCATGCGCCCCCTTGTCTTGGAAAGGGGGGCCTTGCCCTCTGTCTTGGAGATGGGCATCCGCCCCGCCCCCACACCTCTATATAAATAGGGGCGGGGTGTAGGGGGCAGACACACCCAACCACTTCCCTCGCATAACCCGTCCCCATCTGTCCCACCACCTCATCTTGGTTTGGCTTGGCGAAGCCCTGCTGTGAAGGAAATATGCCCTAGAGGCAATAATAAAGTTAAATGTTAGAATTGTATTAACCGGAAACTTAGTACATGTGTGAATATATAGACAAACAGAGTGTCACTAGTTTGCCTCTACTTGACTAGCTCGTTGAATTAATGATGGTTATGTTTCCTAACCATTGACATGAGTTGTGATTTGATTAACGGGATCACATCATTAGAGAATGATGTGATTGACAAGACCCATCCGTTAGCTTAGCACGGCGATCGTTTAGTTTGTTGCTATTGCTTTCTCCACAACTTATACATGTTCCTATGACTATGAGATCATGCAACTCCCGAATACCGGAGGAACACTTTGTGTGCTACCAAATGTCACAACGTAACTGGGTGATTATAAAGGTGCTCTACAGGTGTATCCGATGGTGTTTGTTGAGTTGGCATAGATCGAGATTAGGATTTGTCACTCCGATTGTCGGAGAGGTATCTCTGGGCCCTCTCGGTAATGCACATCACTATAAGCCTTGCAAGCAATGTGACTGATGAGTTAGTTGCGGGATGATGCATTACAGAACGAGTAAAGAGGCTTGCCAGTAATGAGATTGATCTAGGTATTGAGATACCGATGATCGAATCTCGGGCACGTAACATACCGATGACAAAGGGAACAACGTATATCGTTATGCGGTTTGACCGATAAAGATCTTTGTAGAATATGTGGGAGCCAATATGAACATCCAAGTTCTGCTATTGGTTATTGACCGGAGACGTGTCTCGGTCATGTCTACATAGTTCTTGAACCCGTAGGGTCCGCACGCTTAACGTTCGGTGACGATCGGTATTATGAGTTTATGTGTTTTGATGTACCGAAGGTAGTTCGGAGTCCCGGATATGATCATGGACATGATGGGGAGTCTCGAAATGGTCCAGACATAAAGATTGATATATTGGACGGCTATATTCGGACATCGGAAGAGTTCCGGGTGATTTCGAAGAAAACCGGAGTACAAGAGGGTTACCGGAACCCCCCCAGGAGAACTAATGGGCCACACGGGCCTTAATGGAGAGAGAGAGGGCCGGCCAGGGCAGGTCGCGCGCCCCCTACCCCTCTAGTCCGAATTGGACTAGGGAAGGGGGGCGGCGCCCCCTTTTCCTTCTCCCTCTCATCCTTCCTTTTCCCCTCCTAGTAGGAGTAGGAAAGGGGAGTCCTACTCCAACTAGAAGGAGGACTCCTCCTCTCCTGGCGCGCCCCAAGGGCCGACTGGCCTCCCCCTTGCTCCTTTATATACGGGGGAAGGGGTGCACCCTAGAACACACAAGTTGATTCTTTCCAGCCATGTGTTGTGCCCCCCTCCACCATAATCCACCTCGGTCATATCGTAGCGGTGCTTAGGCGAAGCCCTGTTCCGGTAGCATCATCATCACCGTCATCACGTCGTCGTGCTGACGAAGCTCTCCCTCGACACTCTACTGGATCATGAGTTCGTGGGACGTCACCGAGCTGAACGTGTGCAGATCACGGAGGTGCCATACTTTCGGTACTAGGATCGGTCGATCGTGAAGACGTACGACTACATCAACCGCGTTGCCATAACGCTTCCGCTTACGGTCTATGAGGGTACATAGACAATACTCTCCCCTCTCATTACTATGCATCACCATGATCTTGTGTGTGAGTAGGAATTTTTTTTGAAATTACCGCGTTCCCCTGCAGTAGCACCCGAGCCAGGTTTATGCGTAGATGTTAAATGCATGAGTAGAACACAAAGGAGTTGTGGGCGTGGGTATATACATATTGATTGCTGTCACTAGTTGATTCTTGATTCGGCGGTATTGTTGGATGAAGTGGCCCAGACCGACACTATGCGTACGCTTAAGCTTTCGCGAGACTGGTTCTACCGACGTGCTTCGCACACAGGTGGCTAGTGGGTGTCAGTTTCTCCAACTTTAGTTGAATCAGATTCAATGAACATGGTTCTTTTTGAAGATCAAAAAGCAATCACTATACTATGATGTGGTTTTTGATGTGTATGTAAGAACGGTTCTTGCTTAGCCCGTAGCAGCCACGCAAAACTTGCAACAACAAAGTAGAGGACATCTAACTTGTTTTTGCAGGGCATGTTGTGATGTGATATGGTCAAGACACGATGCTAAATTTTATTGTATGAGATGATCATATTTTGTAACACGGTTATCGGCAACTGGCAGGAGCCATATGGTTGTCGTTTTATTGTATGAAATGCAATCGCCATGTAATTGCTTTACTTTATGACTAAGCGGTAGCGATAGTCATAGACGAGATGACAATGATGCTTCGATGGAGATCAAGGTGTCTAGCCGGTGACGATGGTGATCATGACGGTGCTTTGGAGATGGAGATCAAAGGCACAAGATGATGATGGCCATATCATATCACTTATATTGATTGCATGTGATGTTTATCCTTTATGCATCTTATTTTTCTTAGTTCGGTGGTAGCATTATAAGATGATCTCTCACAAAATTTCAAGGTATAAGTGATTTCCTTGAGTATGCACCGTTGCTACAGTTCGTCGTGCCGACACACCACGTGATGATGGGGTGTGATAAGCTCTACGTTCACATACAACAGGTGCAAGCCAGTTTTGCACACGCAGAATACTCGGGTTAAACTTGACGAGCCTAACAGATGCAGATATGGCCTCGGAACACTGAGACTAAAAAGTCGAGCGTGAATCATATAGTATATATGATCAACATAGTGATGTTCACCATTGAAAACTACTCCATCTCACGTGATGATCGGACATCGTTTAGTTGATATGGATCACGTGATCACTTAGATGATTAGATAGACATCTATCTAAGTGGGAGTTCTTAAGTAATTTGATTAATTGAACTTTAATTTATCATGAACTTAGTACCTGATAGTATTTTGCATGTCTATGTTGTTGTAGATAGATGGCCCGTGTTGTTGTTCCATTGAATTTTAATGCATTCCTAGAGAAAGATAAGTTGAAAGATGATGGTAGCAACTACATGGATAGGGTCCGTAACTTGAGGATTATCCTCATTGCTGCACAGAAGAATTACGTCCTGGAAGCACCGCTAGGAGACAAACCCGTTGCAGGAGCAATGCCAGATGTCGTGAACACCTGGCAGAGCAAAGCTGATGACTACTCGGTAGTTGAGTGTGCCATGCTTTACGGCTTAGAACCGAGACTTCAACGATGTTTTGAACGTCATGGAGCATATGAGATGTTCCAGGAGTTGAAGTTAATATTTCAAGCAAATGCCCGGATTGAGAGATATGAAGTCTCCAATAAGTTCTACAGCTGCAAGATGGAGGAGAATAGTTTTTCCAGTTAACATATACTCAGAATGTTTGGGTACCACAACCACTTGACTCAGCTGGGAGTTAATCTTCCTGATGATAGTGTCATTGATAGAGTTCTTCAATCACTACCACCAAGCTACAAGAGCTTCGTGATGAACTATAACATGCAAGGGATGGATAAGATGATTCCTGAGCTCCTCGCAATGCTAAAAGTTGTGAAGGTAGAAATCAAGAAGGAGCATCAAGTGTTGATGGTCAACAAGACCACCAGTTTCAAGAAAAAGGGTAAAGGGAAGAAGGGGAACTTCAAGAAGAACAACAAGCTAGTTGCTGCTCAAGTGAAGAAACCCAAGTCTGGACCTAAGCCTGAGACTGAGTGCTTCTACTGCGAAGGGACTGGTCACTGGAAGCGGAACTGCCCCAAGTATTTGGCGGAGAAGAAGGATGGCAAAGTGAAAGGTATATTTGATATACATGTTATTGATGTGTACCTTACTAATGCTCACAGTTGTGCCTGGGTATTTCATACTAGTTCAGTTGCTAAAATTTGCAACTCGAAATAGGGGCTACGGATTAAGCGAAGATTGGCTAAGGACAAGGTGATGATGCGCGTAGGAAATGGTTCAAAAGTCGATGTGATCGCAGTCGGCACGCTACCTCTACATCTACCTTCAGGATTAGTTTTAGACCTAAATAATTGTTATTTAGTGCCAGCGTTGAGCATGAACATTATATCTGTATCTTGTTTAATGCGAGACGGCTATTCATTTAAATCAGAGAATAATGGTTGTTCTATTTATGTGAGTAATATCTTTTATGGTCATGCACCCTTGATGAGTGGTCTATTTTTACTAAATCTTGATAGTAGTGATACACATGTTCATAGTATTGAAGCCAAAAGATGCAGAGTTGATAATGATAGTGCAAATTATTTGTGGCACTGCCGTTTAGGTTATATTGGTGTAAAGCGCATGAAGAAACTCCATTCTGATGGTCTTATGGAATCACTTGATTATGAATCACTTGGTACTTGCGAACCATGCATCATGGACAAGATGACTAAAACTCCGTTCTCCGGAACAATGGAGCAAGCAACAGAGTTATTGGAAATCATACATACTGATGTATGTGGTCCAATGAACATTGAAGCTCGCAGCGGATACCATTATTTTCTCACCTTCACAGATGATTTGAGCAGATATGGGTATATCTACTTAATGAAACATAAGTCTGAAACATTTGAAAAGTTCAAAGAATTTTGGAGTGAAGTGGAAAATCATCGTAACAAGAAAATAAAGTTTCTACGATTTGATCATGGAGGAGAATATTTGAGTTACGAGTTTGGTCTTCATCTGAAACAATGTAGAATAGTTTCGCAACTCACGCCACCCGGAACACCACAACGTAATGGTGTGTCCGAATGTCGTAATCGTATTGTGCTGGATATGGTGTGATCTATGATGTCTCTCACTGATTTACCGCTATCGTTTCGGGGTTATGCTTTAGAGACAGCTGGATTCACGTTAAATAGGGCACCATCTAAATCCGTAGAGACAACACCTTATGAACTGTGGTTTGGCAAGAAACCCAAGTTGTCGTTTCTTAAAGTTTGGGGCTGCAATTCTTATGTGAAGAAGCTTCAACCTGATAAGCTCGAACCCAAATCGTAGAAATGTGCCTTCAAAGGATACCCAAAATAGACTGTTGGGTACACCTGCTATCACAGATCCGAAGGCAAGATATTCATTGCTAAGAATGGATCCTTTCTAGAGAAGGAGTTTCTCTCGAAAGAAGTGAGTGGGATGAAAGTAGAACTTGATGAGGTAATTGTACCTGCTCCCTTATTGGAAAGTAGTTCATCACTGAAATCAGTTCCAGTGATTCATACACCAGTAAGTGAGGAAGCTAATGATGATGATCATGAAACTTCTGATCAAGTTACTACCGAACCTCGTAGGTCAACCAGAGTAAGATCCGCACTAGAGTGGTACGGTAATCTTGTTCTGGAAGTCATGTTAGTTGACCATGACGAACCTACAAAATACGAAGAAGCGATGATGAGCCCAACTTCCGCAAAATGGCTTGAAGCCATGAAATCTGAGATGGGATCCATGTATGAGAACAAAGTATGGGCTTTGGTTGACTTGCCCGATGATCGGCAGGCCATAGAGAATAAATGGATCTTCAATAAGAAGACTGATGCTGACGGTAATGTTACTATCTACAAAGCTCGACTTGTTGCAAAAGGTTTTCGACAAGTTCAAGGAGTTGACTATGATGAGACCTTCTCACCCGTAGTGATGCATAAGTCCGTCCGAATCATGTTAGCATTGCTGCATTTAATGATTATGAAATATGGCAAATGGATGTCAAAACTCCATTCCTTAATGGATATCTTAAAGAAGAGTTGTATATGATGCAACCATAAGGTTTTGTCGATCCAAAAGGTGCTAACAAAGTGTGCAAGCTCCAGCGATCCATTTATGGACTGGTGCAAGCCTCTCGGAGTTGGAATATACACTTTGATAGTGTGATCAAAGCATATGGTTTTATACATACTTTTGGAGAAGCTTGTATTTATAAGAAAGTGAGTGGGAGCTCTGTAGCATTTCTAATATTATATGTGGATGACATATTGTTGATCGGAAATGATACTGAATTTATGAATAGCATAAAAGGATACTTGAATAAGAATTTTTCAATGAAAGACCTCGGTGAAGCTGCTTATATATTGGGCATTAAGATCTATAGAGATAGATCAAGACGCTTAATTGGACTTTCACAAAGCACATACCTTGATAAAGTTTTGAAAAAGTTCAAAATGGATCAGGCAAATAAAGGGTTCTTGCCTGTGTTACAAGGTGTGAAGTTGAGTCCGACTCAATGCCCGACCACTGAAGAAGATAGAGAGAAAATGAAAGGTGTTCCTTATGCTTCAGCCATAGGCTCTATCACGTATGAAATGTTGTGTACCAGACCTGATGTGTGCCTTGCTATCAGTTTAGCAGGGAGGTACCAAAGTAATCCAGGAGTGGATCACTAGACAGTGGTCAAGAACATCCTGAAATACCTGAAAAGGACTAAGGATATGTTTCTCATATATGGAGGTGACAAAGAGCTCGTCGTAAACGGTTATGTCGATGCAAGCTTTGACACTGATCCGGATTACTCTAAGTCACAAACCGGATACATGTTTTTATTAAATGGTGGAGCTGTCAGTTGGTGCAATTCCAAGCAGAGCGTCGTGGTGGGATCTACGTGTGAAGCGGAGTACATAGCTGCTTCGGAAGCATCAAATGAAGGAGTCTGGATGAAGGAGTTCATATCCGATCTAGGTGTCATACCTAGTGTATCGGGTCCAATCAAAATCTTTTGTGACAATACTGGTGCATCAAGATACGCTTCATTTCCATCCGCGATCAATTCAATGAGGGAGACATAGAGATTTGTAAGATACATACGGACCTGAATGTTGCAGACCCATTGACTAAGCCTCTCTCACGAGGAAAACATGATCAGCACCAAGACTCCATGGGTGTTAGAATCATTACAATGTAATCTAGATTATTGACTCTAGTGCAAGTGGGCGACTAAAGGAAATATGCCCTAGAGGCAATAATAAAGTTATTATTTATATTTACTTATATCATGATAAATGTTTATTATTCATGCTAGAATTGTATTAACCAGAAACTTAGTACATGTGTGAATATATAGAAAAACAGAGTGTCACTAGTTTGCCTCTAGTTGACCAGCTCGTTGAATCAATGATGGTCATGTTTCCTAACCATAGACATGAGTTGTCATTTGATTAACGGGATCACATCATTAGAGAATGATGTGATTGACAAGACCCATCCGTTAGCTTAGCACAATGATCGTTTAGTTTGTTGCTATTGCTTTCTCCATAACTTATACATATTCCTATGACTATGAGATCATGCAACTCCCGAATACTGAAGGAACACTTTGTGTGCTACCAAACGTCATAACGTAACTGGGTGATTATAAAGGTGCTCTACAGGTGTCTCCGATGGTGTTTGTTGAGTTGGCATAGATCGAGATTAGGATTTGTCACTCCGATTGTCGGAGAGGTATCTCTGGGCCCTCTCGGTAATGCACATCACTATAAGCCTTGCAAGCAATGTGACTAATGTGACTAATGAGTAAAGAGACTTGCCGGTAATGAGATTGAACTAGGTATTGAGATACCAACTATCGAATCTCGGGCAAGTAACATACCGATGACAAATGGAACAACGTATATCGTTATGTGGTTTGACCGATAAAGATCTTCGTAGAATATGTGGGGGCCAATACGAACATCTAGGTTATTGACCGGAGACGTGTCTCAGTCATGTTTACATAGTTACCGAACCCGTAGGATCCGCACACTTAACGTTCAGTGACGATCGGTATTATGAGTTTATGTGTTTTGATGTACCAAAGGTAGTTCAGAGTCCCGGATATGATCATGGACATGACGAGGAGTCTCGAAATGGTCGAGACATAAATATTGATATATTGGACGGCTATATTCGGACATCGGCAGTGTTTTGGGTGATTTCGAAGAAAACCAGAATATCGGAGGGTTTCTGGAACCCCTCCGGGAGAACTAATGGGCCACATGGGCCTTAGTGGATAGAGAGAGGGCTGGCCAGGGCAGGCTGCATGCCCCCTCTCCCTCTAGTCCGAATTGGACTAGGGAAGGGGGGCGGAGCCCCCCTTTCCTTCTCCCTCTCCTCCTTCCTTTCCCCCTACCCCTCTAGTCCGAATTGGACTAGGGAAGGGGGGCGGCGCCCCCCTTTCCTTCTCCCTCTCCTCCTTCCTTTCCCCCTCCTAGTAGGAGTAGGAAAGGGGAGTCCTACTCCTACTAGGAGGAGGACTCCTCCTCTCCTGCCGCGCCCCAAGGGCCGGCCGGCCTTCCCCTTGCTCCTTTATATACGGGGGCAGGGCGCACCCTAGAACACACAAGTTGATTGTTTCCAGCCGTGTGCGGTGCCCCCCTCCACCATAATCCACCTCGGTCATATCGTAGCGGTGCTTAGGCGAAGCCTTGTTCCAGTAGCAGCATCATCACCGTCATCACGCCGTCGTGCTAACGAAGCTCTCCCTCGACAATCTGTTGGATCATGAGTTCGTGGGACGTCACCGAGCTGAACGTGTGCAGATCACAGAGTTGTCGTACTTTCAGTACTAGGATCGGTCGACCGTGAAGACGTACGACTACATCAACCGCGTTGTCATAACGCTTTCGCTTACGGTCTACGACGGTACGTAGACAATACTCTCCCCTCTCATTGCTATGCATCACCATGATCTTGCATGTGTGTAGGAATTTTTTTGAAATTACTGCGTTCCCCAACAGTGGCATCCGAGCCATGTTTATGCGTAGATGTTATGTGCACGAGTATAACACAAAGGAGTTGTGGGCGTGGGTATATACATATTGCTTGCCGTCACTAGTTGATTCTTGATTTGGCGGTATTGTTGGATGAAGCAGCCCAGACCGACATTACGCGTACGCTTACGCGAGACTGGTTCTACCGACATGCTTCACACACAGGCGGCTGGTGGGTGTCAGTTTCTCCAACTTTAGCTGAATCGGATTCAATGAACAGGGTTCTTTCTGAAGATCCAAAAGCAATCACTATACCGTGTTGTGGTTTTGGATGCGTTATGGCAATCACTACACCATTCATTCACACTAGATTGGTTGGATCGTGATTGGATCATGAAGTGTACGACTACATCAACCACATTTTATGCGCTGCCACTTTTGGTCTACAAGGGTACATAGAAACACACCCCTCACGTTGTTATGCATCTCCTAGATTAGACTTGGGTGTTCATAGGTTTTTTTTTATTTTCATGCTTCGTTCCCCATCAGTGGCATCATGAGCTAGGTCTATGCGTAGATGTATGCATGACTAGAACACAAAGAAGTTGTGGCCATTGATGTTCAAATTGCTTACTTCCTTTGTATTATTTGGATTCGGTGGTATTGTGGCATGAAGCAGCTCGGACCAACCTTACTTGTCCTCGCACAAGAGACCGGTTCTAATGACTGATATGCAACTTGTATTGCATAAAATTGGCTTTGCAGGTGTCCGTCTCTCCCACCTTAGTTGAATCTGATTTGACAACGACAGTTCTTGTAGAAGGTTAAAAGGCATCTTGTATATCACCGTTGTGGTTTTGCATAGATAAGAATGGTTCTTATAGTTTGCCCTAGCAGCCTTGTAAAATTGCAGTAACAAAGTAGAGGACGTCTAACTTGTTTTTGCAGGGTATGTTATGATGTGGTATGGCGAAAACGTGTTCTGATATATGTTGATGTATGAGATGATCACATTTTGTGATAGGTTCACGGATTGCATGTCGATGAGTATGGCAACCGGCAGGAGCCATAGAGTTGCTTTTATTTATTGTATGACTTGTGTATCAATTAATAAACGCCATGTAATTTATTTACATTATCTCTGTGAGTTAGCAATAGTCATAGAAGCAACAGTTGGTGGAGACAACCACATGACGGCACAATGATGAAGATCATGGTGCCATGCCGGTGATGATCAAGATCATGTTAGTGCTTTGGAGATGGAGATCAAAAGCACAAGATGTTAATGGCAATATCATGTGACATATTGATTGCATGTGATGTTTATCTTTTTTGGCATCTTATTTTTCTTAGGACGAAGGTAGCATTATAAGATGGTCCCTTCACTTAAGTTCAATATAAAATGTGTTCACCCTAAGTATGCACCATTTTGAAAGTTCATCATTTCAAAGCACCTCGTGATAATCGGGTGTGATAGACTCTACGTTCATATACAACGGGTGTAAGCTAGTTTTCCACATGCAGAATACTTGGGTTAAACTTGACGGGTCTAGCATGTGCAGACATGGCCTCGGAACACGGAGGACCAAAAGGTTGAACATGAGTTATATAGTAGATATGATCAACATGGAGATGCTCACCATTGATGACCACCCCACCTCAAGTGATGATCAGACATGGGTTAGTTGATCTGGATCATGTAAAACTTAGACAACTTTAGGGATGTTGATTTAATGTGAGTTCACTAGTAGTTTGATTAACCGAACCAATTATCATGAACATAGTCTTAATGTCTTTGCAAATTATGTTGTAGATCAAGGGATCACGCTGTAGCTCCCCTGGATTTGATGCACTCCTAGAGAAAGCTAAGTTTAAAGATGATGTAAGCAACTATGCGGATTAGGTCCATATGAGGATTATCCTCATTGCTGCATGGAGGGCTTTTGTCCGTGATGCACCATTAGGTCAGCCACCCGCTCCCTCGACTATAGATGTCATGAACATTTGGCAGAATCGAGTTGATGACTACTTGATAGTTCAGTGCGCGATGCTATACGGCTTAGAACCGGGGCTCCAAATATGTTTTGAGCACCACGGAGCATATGAGATGTTCCAGCAGCTGAAATTGGTATTTCAAACTCATGCCCGGGTTGAGCGGTATGACACCTCCGACAAGTTCTTTAGCTGTAAGATGGAGGAGAACAGCTGAAAGTGCGTTATATCGACTAGAGGGGGGGTGAATAGGCGATTTTTATGAAATTCTTCACTGAGGAATTTGCCGGTGAGGAAATTCCTTAGCGAAGAACTACTAGCAGGGGAATAAGTACTCAAAAGTAAACCTAACAGAATACAAGCATAGTCATCATGATGAAATGAAGACAGGCACAGAGTACAGGAAGCGTGAGCACAGGATAACTCAGGATGAAGACAAACGGACTGAAGAAATTGAACTGAGGAAATTGAGAAAGTCTTCAGTCAAAGTCTTCAAACACAGATATGAACAAACACACAACACAGTTATGAGGAAATGAAAGAGTTGAGGGAATAGAACCAGTAAGCTTGGTGAAGACAATGATTTGGTAGATCAGTTCCAACTGCTGTCTCACTTGTACGTCTGGTTGGAGCGGCTGAGTATTTAAACTCGAGGACACACAGTCCCGGACACCCAGTCAAGGACACTTAGTCCAAGACACCCAGTCCTCACCGTATTCTCCTTGAACTAAGGTCACACAGACCTCATCCAATCACTCGTGGTAAGTCTTCAAGCGACTTCCAAACCTTCACAAACTTGGTCACCCGGCGATCCACAATTCCTCGTGGATGCTCTAGACCATGACACCTAACCGTTTGGAAGAAGCACAGTCTTCAAAGGTAAAAAGCGTCGGATCCACTCAGGATCAATCTCTTCAGTGTTGCTCAATCACTTGGGGTTTAGAGGTGTTTGGGTTTTGGGTTTTTGGATTTTCCTCACTTGATGATTTTCGCTCAAAGTCCTCAGAGGATGGGTTGCACTCAAATGACAAGTGTCAGTTTCTCTCGGAGCAGCCAACCAGCTAGTGGTTGTAGGGGACGGCTATTTATAGCCTAGGGAGCAGCCCGACATGATAAGACATAAATGCCCTTCAATGATATGATCGTTAGGTGGATAGATATTTTGGGACAGCTGGCGCATAGCACAACAACGGTCGGAATTTTGAGTAGCAAAATCCTCAGGGCTATCATGTTCCTCACTGCGTAGGCAATCCGCACTGGCGAATTCCTAACTCCTCAGTCAGGACAAATTCCTCAGAGACCAGAAGAACTTCGTCTCTGTCAGTGAAGAAATTGACTGAACTGTATGAGATTTCCAATGGCTTCACTCGAAGGGATTGGTAGGTGTAGGATTTTGAGTTGAGCATCACATGGAAATTTTTCCTTAGTATTTCCTCGACCCCCTTTAACAGTATGGTGTTTCCTATGACTCAAGAAAGAGAAAAACAAAACTATGAAAACGAAGGTCTGCAAGCTTCATATTCCTCGCATGAATATCAAGTCTTCACGGACACACAAATTTCTTCACTTTCAAAGTCTTCATGAAAGTCTTCAGAAATACCAAAATCTTCAGTCGAAGATATTCATTTTTAGGGGTCGACTTTTCTTGTAAATATCAAACTCCTCATAGACTTATAGACCTGTGTACACTCACAAACGCATTAGTCCCGTAACCTATAAGTCTTCAATACACCAAAATCACTAAGGGGCACTAGATGCACTTACAATCTCCCCCTTTTTGGTGATTCATGACAATATAGGTTAAGTTTTCAACAGGGATAAACATATGAAGTGTAGCTACTGCTATTGAGGAATTTGATTGCAAGATATAGAAGAACTCCCCCTGAAGATGTGCATAGTGAGGAATTTGCTTTTGAAGCAATGCACACTTGAAGAGTTGAATCATGGAGATCTCCCCCTATATCTTGTAATTCATACACGCATTTAACATATAATATGAAGAATTTGAAATGCATGATGAAATATGGTGCCTGATGAAATTTAGCATGCGTGCAATAATATTAACAAGGAATAAGCATGCAGAATAGTGCATCAAAAGTATCAGAGCATAGTGCATCAAAAGTATCAGAGCACCATCGGGTTTAAGATTACAACTCGATCCAATAAAGTTTCAGAAGAACGAGAGTTGTAACTCAGCAAAAAAACGCCCATATAGTAGACCCGCTTGAAGACTAACTCATATTTCTCCCCCTTTGTCATCGAATGACCAAAAGGATCGAAAATGAGGACTAACACCCTTGAAGATAATCATGTTGATGAAGGAGCGCCAGTGTTGTTGGGGTCGTTTGTTGATGTAGGGCCTGCCGCAGTGTCGTCCAAATCTTCATGTTCATCAGTGTCGCGCGATGAAGAAACTGAGCTGGCCACTAGAGAAGGAACCTGGACCTTCTTGAATTTCTTCGGTGGAGGTGCAGACCAGTCAAAATCTTCTTTGAGGCCCATGTTCTTCAGATCTTCTTCACCATACAGATGTGACAGGATTGCCCAGGTGCGACCAAAGACTTGATGGAGGTAGTAGTGGTTTTTCTTCACTGCATTGTGTGTGGCAGTCAGGTTGTGAAGAAGTGAACCAAACTGACGCTTAACCCATTTGTGATTTCGATCCACCTTCTGGTGAAGACTAAGCAGAAGTTCTCGGTCAGTCATCACGCGTGGAGCAGTGGCTTGAGGAGTGGACTTAGGTGCATTGGCAGAGTCATGTGTGGCAGAGTCATCATTGGTGGAATAAGATGCAACTTTGCGAAACTGACCATCCAATGGACGAATGCCTTCATCTATTACAGCTGGTGCCTTGCCCTTTCCATCAACTGAGGAATATGTCTGCTTGAGGACTTCAATTGGGGGCAAGTAGCTGAGGTGATTCTGGAAATCAGATTTGTAGTTGAGTGAAGACCTTGTCCTAAGGAATCTCATAATCCAAGGTGCATAAGGCTTCAGCTCAAACGGAGACAGTGCAACATTGGCCATAGTCCTCATGAAGAAATCGTGATAATTGACAGGAATGCCATGAACGATGTTGAATACCAGATTCTTCATGATGCCAACAATTTCCTCATCAGATGAGTCATGGCCTTTGATGGGACTGATTGTCCTCGTAAGAATACGATAGATAGTTCTGGGCACGTACAACAATTCCTTCACGAGGAATTTGGTTCGTGGTGCCTGGCCTGGTTTCAAAGGCTTCATCAGCACCTGCATGTAATGATGTGTGAGCTTAGGTTCACTGTAGATGCAGCAAGCTTCTTCAAGGGGAGGACTGAGTGGTAGAGCACGAAGCAATTCAGAGGCTGGTGCAGTGTAGTGAGTGTTTTCAGACATCCAGTCCAGCACCCATGAATTCACATCTTCAGCATCTCCGGTGATGTGCAGTGTTGCATAGAAATGAAGAATCAGTTCTTCATTCCAATCGCAGATGTCAGAGCAAAAGTTGAGTAGTCCAGCGTCATGAAGAACACTAAGGACTGGTGTGAAGCACGACAGAGATTCCATATCCACGTGAGGAATATGCTCATGGTAGAAGATTTTCTCCTTGTTGAACAGCACTGAGGAATAGAAATTTGCTTGACTGGCAGTCCAGAAACGCCTCTTCCTAATGCGAGTAGAGTCATATGGGTTGTAATCTTCGAAGAAGACATGCTCACCGAAGAAATCATCAGCCTTAAACTTTTGCTTGCGTGAGAATGGATCCTTTGGCTTCGACAGAGGAGTGTCAGTGAGTTGCATCACGACCTCAGGAATCTCAATCGCAGGTTCTTCAGGCTAAGGAATTTCTGGTTCCTCCTTAGTGGCATTCTGTGTCGTTGGTTGTTCAGCAGCAGCAGTTTCTTCAGCGCTAGTGGCTGGAATTTCCTCATGGACAGATGCAGTGGGATGAGTTTCTTCAGAGCCCATGTGAACAATTTGTGTGGGGGACTGAGGAATTTGTTGTAGAGGGGTGAACATTGGAGAATTTGGATGTTGACCTTCCCAGAATTCATCACTGATTACGGGTGTGGAGCAGCCAATGTCCACATCTTCATCTTCCATTTCTTCAACGTCAGCCTCTTCAGCTGTGAACTGAGGCATAGGCGAGGAGATGAAAGGTGTTGAAGGGATCGCATCCACTTCAATTTCTTCATCCAATGGTTCAGACGAAGCAGCAAAAGGAGTTTCTTCATCAGATCCGCTGGGGATCACATAGTCTTCATCAAAAGGAACAAGGTCCTTTGATGGCCTGGTTGAGATGGGAACAACATCAATGGGATTCGCAAATGAACTTGTCATAGGCTTCATTTTCTTCGGAGCTGAAGAATCTGAAGCAGCTGATGCTTTCCTTTTCTTCACTGCAGCACGCTCTGCAGCCTTGATCTTCTTCACATCTGATGCAGATGGAAGGATTGGAGTTGAAGTTGGTGCAGGAGTAGCTGAGCAATCTGGCTGATTTTCTTCAGGCACAACTGATGCAGTTGCCCTGAGTTCTTCAGTTTCTTCAGGCACACCACTAGTGGGTGCCCTGGCAATTTCTTCAGTCGCTGGAATGCAGTCATCAGCCCTGGAACTCACACTATCTTCAGCAGCCTGATTGTCATCAGCGGTGCTGGCATTTTCTTCAGTAGGCTGAGCAGATGCTTCAGCCTGGGGAATTTCCTGTTGCGTTGGGGCTACAACATTGGAAGTGAAGTTATCCGCAAGTTTTGCAAAAAGAACCTTGGCTCCAAGCCAATCAGTGCGATATGCGTCAAAGTCATCACTGAGTTTCTTAATCTCAGTCTGAATAGTGACAAGTTCTTCAGTGGTCATAGAGACAACATTTTCTTCAGATAGCGCTATTTCTTGTACTGCGCTTTCTTGATCTGCCTGGCCTTCTCAAATTTCCACTTTTCTTCTTTAATGAAGTGGGTCAGCATGTGACTCTGGCCAGGAGTCAGCTTGAAGTCAGGCAAGGGAGTGTTGGGGTCCTTGTGCCAATCATCAATGTAGTCGAGGATCAGCTTGGTATCCAAAACCAGTGGCACCTCTGATCCTTTGGCTCTAGCGGCCCTGACTTGCCTGTCTCTGATGATTTCTACAAGTTCATCATCATCAGCTTCGTCTTCATTAGACAACACTTGGAAGGCAACTTGCTTCTTTTGAGGACTTGGGCGAGGACCTCGTCCAGCAGTGGTCTTTGTCTTCAGCAGTGAGGGGACAACTGAGGAACTTGGTGCAGCTGAGGAACTAGCTGAGACACCTGATGCAATGGCGATGCCGGCAGTCCTTTGGCACGAGGCGAGATGCACAGGTGCTGAGGATTTGGCCGAAATAGCTGAAGGCTTTGGGGGAGGAGCCGAGGACTTTGGAGGAACAGGAGCAGCATGAGGAATTTTTCGTGAGGGCTTTGAGGATTCTGGCCGTGAGGGCATTGTTGGTGAAGCACTTGGCTTGCGCGCAGGCTTCTTAGACATATCCTTCTTTGGCTTGACAGCAGAGGCCTCAGCAGAGGCAGCAGCTCTAGCAGAGTCTTCATTGAATTTCCTCACTGCTTCTCTGGCTTGCTTAGCCAACTTGGCTTGGCGCTTGGCCCATTCATCAGGATAGTCCTCACCGCGCTTGAGGCTGGTGGGATCTGCTATTTGGCCAGGTGCCAATGGAGCTCTTGGGCATGGAGGATTGAGTGCGAATTTCTTCATGTACTTAGGAGTGACATATCTGTACTCCCTCCATTCTCTTGCCCATCTCCTCTCTATCCTCTGTTTGCGCACTTTGCGCTCATTCTTGGTTTCCTCAGTAGGTGTGCAGTACCCAACATATATGTCATCAGGGATCTCAAACGATGTATTTACCTCAGGCATCTTTCCTCCCTTCTATGGCCTTTTACCATCAGCCATTTTCTTCAGTTGAGGAATTTGAACAATCGAATTCTCTGAAGAAGTATGCAAATTTTCTTCGAGGAACGCTGCAAATGAGTTAAGTTGATGAGAACCTAGTGATTCAGCAGCTGACATGTGTACCTGTGAACAGAGTATAGTTGCGAGGAATTTGGAGAGGTCATATGCGTTCTCATAAGGTTTTTCAAAAAGAACAAGTTTGAGGAATTTGACCAGATGAGTCTTGAAGATTTTCACCAAGCGTTCTTTGTCTTAGGTTCCAGAGTTGTATAGATCGAAGATCCACACAATTGAGGATCTTGAAGAAAAATGATGCTTAGAGAAACGAATCAAGAACAGATGACTTGTGAGGTGTTCAGTGTGTGGAGATATGAAGAAAAACACTTTTGAAGATTTTGTAGATAATCATTCGAATCAACAAGGGTAGTAAAAGTAACTTTTAATTATCCTGGATGAAGAACACAACGAACTGGAGTGAGGAGATGTGAAGTTCGTCTATGCAGATCTTCCACGCCCTAACTTGGCAGAGGAAGACGGCTACGGCGGCGGTGGAGTGAAGATGTCCACGGTCGGCGCGAGTATGTCGGCGACGAGGTCGAGGCAGTGAAGCTCTTCCTCACCGGCGGCGATGAAGTAGCGGCGGTGCTAGGGTTTGAGAAGCTCGAGCTGGAGAGAGAGGTCGAGCGGAGTAAAAGAAGTGAGGAAGGGAAGGAGGGGTATTTATAGCCACGGAAACTGCTCGCTCAAAGAAATTGGACGAACGTGCCCCTGACCCTTCTCATTCGCAGGACATGCATCACCCATGTAGTGAGAGGTGGAGATCGTGTTAGATTGTGGGTGAGTGGATAAGTGTATCGAGGGATGCGGAACGGTTTGAGCGGCGAAGCCGAAAATTTAGATAAGATAGGTTTTAAAGTTCCGTTCGCAATTTCTTCAGCTGACAAGGACATAGTGAAGATTTTGAACAAGTTTCAAATAGAACGCACATGAAGAATTTGTGAACAGATTGGGTTGAGTATAGCATAGAGGGGAAGGGTCCGATCACATTCACTTAGCAGAAAACCAACTTGAAGAAATAGCAATAAGTGAATGCTGTAGAGGACATAAACTCATATATATATATATACCAATGAAGAAAAATGACGGAACAAGTGAAGACTATGCAAAGTTCAACAATATGAATAATTTGAGGAATTTCAACTTTTGGTGGTGGCGTGACCCACCGTATAAGAATGATGATTTCAGACACCTCGTACAATTATCGTAGGGTTCTGAGAATCAAATTCTTCATTAATTTCTTCACACTAAGAGTGTCATTCTTCATTGAATGAAGAAAAACGTTTCTTCATGTGTTGCACATCTAAGTCATCAATTTTGCACATCTAAGTCATTATTTTCAAAGAACATTCGAAGATTCTAGGATATTTAGCTCACACCGCAACTTGCTAAATCTCTTCTCATCCAAGGGCTTTGTGAAGATATCGGCTAACTCTTCTTTAGTCTTCACATGCTCAATAGAAATGTCGCCCTTCAACACATGATCAT
The DNA here is from genome assembly GCF_003073215.2 of Triticum urartu. Classification (NCBI taxonomy): domain Eukaryota; kingdom Viridiplantae; phylum Streptophyta; class Magnoliopsida; order Poales; family Poaceae; genus Triticum; species Triticum urartu. Next base: position 270,338,002 of record NC_053023.1, read on the forward strand.
GAAGAAAATGATGACGAATCTGAATGTGCTTTGTCTTCGAGTGCTGAACTGGGTTGTGAGCAATCTTGATGGCACTCTCATTGTCACAGAGGAGAGGCACATTCTTCATGTTGACGCCGTAGTCCTTGAGAGTTTGCTTTATCCATAGCAATTGGGCACATCAAGAACCAGCGGCAATGTACTCAGCTTCAGCAGTAGATAGTGATACGCAGTTCTGTTTCTTCGAGAACCAACAGACCAAAGATCGTCCGAGGAAATGACATGTACCAGATGTTGACTTGCGATTCACACGATCACCAGCATAGTCAGAGTCAGAATATCCAATAAGATCAAAAGTCGAGCCCTTGGGGTACCATAATCCAAGTGTTGGTGTGTGAGCTAGATATCGAAGAATATGCTTCACAACCTTATGGTGTGATTCCATCGATGCAGCTTGAAATCAGGCACACATGCAAACACTAAGCATTATATCTGGCCTAGATGCACATAAGTACAATAAGGAACCTATCATGGAGCGGTATACCTTATGATCAAAGTCAATACCATTTTCATCAGTGCATAGATGGCCATTTATGGGCATAGGAATTTTGACGCCTTTGCAATCTTGCATGCCGAACTTCCTCAGTACATCCTTGAGGTATTTCTCCTGAGAGATGAATATGCCATTGTGTTGTTGACGAATTTGAAGACCTAAGAAGAATTTCAACTCTCCCATCCTAGACATTTGATATTCTTCACTCATCATATAGGCAAATTCATCACTATAACGTTGGTCAGTACAACCAAAGATAATATCATCAACATATAGTTGGCACACAAACAATTCACCATCATAAGATTTAGTGAAAAGAGTAGGGTCGAGTGAACCGGGTTTGAAGCCTTTCTTCATGAGGAGTTCCTTCAAGGTATCATACCAAGCCCGTGGGGCCTGCTTGAGGCCATAGAGGGCCTTGTTGAGTCTGAAGACTTTGTCAGGATTCTTTGGATCTTCAAAACCTGGGGGTTGAGAAACATATACTTCTTCCTCAAGCTTACCATTGAGGAATGCACTTTTCACATCCATTTGATATAAAGTGATAATGGTTAGCATAAGCAAGTAATATGCGAATAGCCTCAAGTCTAGCAACAGGTGCAGAAGTTTCATTGAAATCAATTCCTTCAACCTGTGTGTAGCCTTGAGCTACAAGCCGTGCCTTATTCCACACCACAAGGCCATTTTCATCTTGCTTGTTGCGGTAGATCCACTTTGTGCCGATGATATTGTGCTTGCGAGGATCTGGACGTTTGACCAGTTCCCAGACATTGTTGAGCTCGAACTGATGTAATTCTTCTTGCATGGCCTGAATGCACTCAGGCTCCAGAAATGCTTCATCTACCTTAGTGGGCTCTGTAATAGAGACAAAAGCATACTGCCCACAAAAGTTAGACAAATGTGAAGCTTTTGAGTATGTGAGAGGACCTGGCGCTTCGATGTCATTGATGATCTTTTCAGCTTGCACTTCTTTTGCAATGCGAGGATGAGCTGGTTGTCGTTGAAGAGTTTGATCAGCGTTTTCTTCAGCACCATTTTCTTCAGCATTTTCTTCAGGTGCATTAGCTCGACATTCTTCATGTTCTGGAATGAATTCTTCAGCAGATTCTTCAGTAGGAATGATATCCTCAGTAGCCTTGAACTTGATAGTTTCCTCAGGTGCTGGTTCATCTATCACAGTAGGTAGGTGCTCTCTTTGCGAGCCATTAGTTTCAGCGAACCGCACATCTACAGTTTCAACAACTTTGTGAAGAACGTTGTTGAAAACTCTGTAGGTGTGCGATTCCTTTCCGTAACCAAGCATAAAACCTTCATGTGCTTTCGGTGCAAATTTTGAGTTGTGATGAGGATCTCTAATCCAACATTTAGCAACGCAGTATCAATTGCTTCAGTACAGAAACGACGGGGCGTTTTGTATTCATCAAGCATAGTGCGATCCATCTCAGCAAGAATCATGTTCTTGCGCTCCACGACGCCATTCTGCTAAGGAGTGTAAGGAGCAGATAGCTCATGAGTAATACCAAGTTCATTGAGATAGTCATCGAGACCAGAATTCTTGAACTCAGTGCCATTGTCACTTCTGATGTGCTTGATCTTCACACCGAAGTTGGTTGAAGCCCTCGAGGAAAATCGTTTGAAGACTTCCTGCACTTCATGTTTGTAAGTAACAAGGTGTACCCATGTGTAGCGAGAATAATCATCAATAATAACAAAGCCATATTGAGATGCTTCATTTGAAATAGCAGAATAATGATTAGGACCAAAGAGATCCATGTGAAGCAATTCAAATGGGCGAGTGGTGGTCATGATAGTCTTCGCTCGATGCTTGGCCTTCGTCATCTTCCTAGCTTCACAAGCTCCGCATAGGTGATCCTTGAGGAATTTGACATTCTCGATGCCAATGACATGCTTCTTCTTCGCAAGCACGTGCAAATTCCTCATGCCTGCATGCCCAAGTCGTCGATGCCAGAGCCAGCCTTCTGAAGCTTTTGCAAGTAAGCACACGGCTGGTTGTGGTCCTGTAGAGAAATCAAAAATATATAGGTCTCCTCTCCTAAAGCCTTCAAAGACTTTGGAATTGTCAGCTTCCATAACCACAACACAACGGTACTTTCCAAAGACAACAACCATATCATGATCACAAAGCATTGAGACAGACATAAGGTTGTATCCTAAGGACTCAACAAGCATGACTTTGTCCATGTGTCGATCCTTTGTAATCGCAACCTGACTTTTGCCTTTGTCAGCAAAGATGATATGCTTCAGATCCGACGAAGATAACGGAGCATCCATCAATAGATTCTTGGCACCAGTCATGTGGTTTGTACATCCACTATCGAGGACCCACTCAGTGGCTTTGGGTTGATCTTCCTGCATATGAATTAGTGCAGCTTACAAACTCATATACTTCATCAGTGAAGAATATGACATCAATTCATCAGATCAATTTCATCAAGTAAAAGAACTAATAATGCAATATGAGGATGTGAGAAATGAAAGTTCTTTTCTTCATGGTTAGCCTGCGTCATTTCAGGCATGCTCAGGTCTCCAGCAAATTCTTCAGACGATTACGTGCGTCTGGAGACCTGACCCTGCAGAAGAGATTAGTTCTTTTTCTTCACCACCCACATCTGAAGGGGTGGCAAAGAGTTCATCATTCTACGAGCTCCATATGAGAAGGATGGCATAGAGGCCAGTCCATTTTGTTTCACATAAGAGGGGTTAGAGTAAGCATAAGAGTATGCAGAGAAATTCTTCGAGGACTTATGGACATAATGATTTGAAGAATAATGCACATATCCATAATCCTTAGATCTTCCCTACAAAACAGACGGGTTAGCACGATGATGTTCATATGAGGACTTTGATCCATATGAGGAATTTGGTCCATATGAAGAATTTGATCTGGGGTTCCTATTCTTCACAGGTGGCGTCATGATGACATTCACCTGAAGATTTTCAAGGCATCTTTTGGGAACCCAGATTTTCTTCATAGGGGAGCCGTTCCTGCAGTTAGTGCCAACATATATAGCAAATACTTCACCATTCTGATTTTTGAATAGCTTATAGTTGGAGTCAATTGACTCATCATCAGAATGAGGAGATTCACATGCAAATCCAGATAAGTTAGATGGATCAACTGGAGGTCCCTTTGCAGCAACCCATGTAGTTTTGGGGTACTGCTCAGGCTTCCAATATGTACCATCAGCATTGAGTTTCCTCTCAAAGGCGATACCCTCTTTCCTACGGTTCCTGTTGAGGATCTACTTTTTAAGCACATCACAAAGAGCCTGATGCCCTTTGAGGCTTTTGTACATGCCTGTCATGTATAATTCCTTCAGCCCTGCTTCGTCAGTGATACTAGCAATGTCCTCAGATGAGGAATTAGTGATAGCAGAGGCATGTGAAGAATTTGAAACATTAGCAGCATTTGAACATTCAGGTGAAGAATTAGCAGATTCATGTTCAATGCACTTCAAGCATGGAGGAACAAATTCCTCCTGAGAAGCGCTGATTTGTTGAGCAAGTAATGAATCGTGCTCCTTCTGAAGATCTTCATAACTCACTCTTAGCTTCTCAAGGTCTTGCTTTCTTTGAAGAAATTCATAAGAAAGCTTCTCATGATCCGATAAGAGAGTGTTATGATGATCTTGAAGGGTGTCATGCTTAGTATGAAGTCTCTGAAGACTTTTAGCCAAAGCTTTTGACTGATCCATTTCCTCACCCAACATATCATCGCTCTTGTTTAGCATATAGTGAGCTTTTTCCAAAGCTCTTTGTTGTTTAGTAGCAAGGGAAGCAAGTTTGACATAGCTGGGTCCAAATTCATCACCAAATTCATCATCACTGGACTCAGATAGGTAGCATTCAGTTACCTCAGCATCTTTTGCCTTAAGGCATGATGCAGAAGATGATGATTCTAGTTCGAATGTTATCGTTTTAAGAGATTCCTTGAAGTCCTCAAACCAAGGATCATGACAGGTTCGATGACCTTCATAGACCTCAGAGAGACGGTCCCAGATGAGCTTCGCATGATCGAGATGCATGATATTCCTGAACTGATTTTGTGACAGACTGGAGCAGATGACATCCTTCGCCGTGAGGTTGAGAAGAGTATACTTGTGAATGTCATCAGCATCCGCCATCTTGCACAGATCAGTCAGGCCAATCTCAGTGACGGGCCACAACTCGTTGTTCATCGCCATGAGGCGTTTCTTCGTCATGTCCTTCCACTTGGGATACTCATGACCGTCAAAGATGGGGCATGCCACCTTCGTCATACCTGCGGTCGACATAACTAAAACTTGAGGCGGTTAAACCAAAATCACACAGAACAAGGGACTACCTTGCTCTGATACCAATTGAAATGAAAGTGCGTTATATCGACTAGAGGGGGTGAATAGGCGATTTTTATGAAATTCTTCACTGAGGAATTTGCCGGTGAGGAAATTCCTTAGCGAAGAACTACTAGCAGCGGAATAAGTACTCAAAAGTAAACATAACAGAATACAAGCATAGTCATCATGATGAAATGAAGACAGGCACAGAGTACAGGAAGCGACATAGGATAACACAGGATGAAGACAAACAGACTGAAGAAATTGAACTGAGGAAATTGAGAAAGTCTTCAGTCAAAGTCTTCAAACACAGATATGAACAAACACACAACACAGTTATGAGGAAATGAAAGAGTTGAGGAATAGAACCAGTAAGCTTGGTGAAGACAATGATTTGGTAGACCAGTTCCAACTGCTGTCTCAGTTGTACATCTGGTTGGAGCGGCTGAGTATTTAAACTCGAGGACTCACAGTCCCGGACACCCAGTCAAGGACACTTAGTCCAAGACACCCAGTCCTCACCGTATTCTCCTTGAACTAAGGTCACACAGACCTCGTCCAATCACTCGTGGTAAGTCTTCAGGCGACTTCCAAACCTTCACAAACTTGGTCACCCAGCGATCCACAATTCCTCTTGGATGCTCTAGACCATGACGCCTAACCATCTGGAAGAAGCATAGTCTTCAAAGGTAACAAGCGTCGGATCCACTCAGGATCAATCTCGTTAGTGATGCTCAATCACTTGGGGTTTGTAGGCGTTTTGGTTTTGGGTTTTTGGTTTTTCCTCACTTGATGATTTTCGCTCAAAGTCCTCAGAGGATGGGTTGCTCTCGAATGACAAGTGTCAGTTTCTCTCGGAGCAGCCAACTAGCTAGTGGTTGTAGGGGGAGGCTATTTATAGCCTAGGGAGCAGCCCAACATGATAAGACATAAATGCCCTTCAATGATATGACCGTTAGGTGGATAGATATTTTGGGACAGCTGGCGCATAGCACAACAACGGTCGGAATTTTGAGTAGCAAAATCCTCAGGGCTATCATGTTCCTCACTGTGTAGGCAATCCGAACTCGCGAATTCCTAACTCCTCAGTCAGGACAAATTCCTCATAGACCAGAAGAACTTCGTCTCTGTCACTAAAGAAATTGACTGAACTATATGAGATTTCCAATGGCTTCACTCGAAGGGATTGGTAGGTGTAGGATTTTGAGTTGAGCATCACATGGAAATTTTCCTTAGTATTTCCTCGACCCCTTTTAACAGTAGGTGTTTCCTATGACTCAAGAAAGAGAAAAACAAAACTATGAAAACGAAAGTCTTCAAGCTTCATATTCCTCGCATGAATATCAAGTCTTCACGGACACACCAATTTCTTCACTTTCAAATTCAAAGTCTTCATGAAAGTCTTCAGAAATACCAAAATCTTCAGTCGAAGATATTCATTTTTAGGGGTCGACTTTTCCTGTAAATATCAAACTCCTCATAGACTTATAGACCTATGTACACTCACAAACGCATTAGTCCCTTAACCTATAAGTCTTCAATACACCAAAATCACTAAGGGGCACTAGATGCACTTACAACAGCTTCGTTAGTCAGCACGTACTCAAGATGTCTGGGTACTACAATCGCATGAATCATTTGGGAGTTAATCTTCCGGATGAAGTAGCGATTCACGGAGTTCATCAGTCACTACCACAAAACTACACAGGCTTCATGATGAACTATAATATGCAAGGGATGGAGAAAACGACCCTGAGCTCTTTGCGATGCTTAAGGCCATGGAGGTGGAAATCAAGAAAGAGCATCAAGTATTGATGGTCAACAAGACCACCAATTTCAAAAAGAAAGGCAAGGGAAAGAAAGGGAACTTCAAGAAGAATGGCAAACCAGTTGCCGCTCCTGTGAAGAAACACAAGGCTGGACTCAAACCTAAGAATGAGAGCCTCTACTTCAAGGGGAATGGCCACTGGAAGCGGAACTGCCCCATGTACTTGTCAGATATATAAGAAGGATGGCAACTTCAACAAAGGTATATTTGGTATAAATGTTATTGATGTGTACCTTACTAGTGCTCGTAGTAGCGCCTGAGCATTTCATACTGGTTCGGTTGCTAATATTTGTGACACGAAACATGAGCCACAGAATAAATGGAGACTAGCTAAGGATGAAGTGATGATGCCAATTGGAAATGGCTCCAAGGTTGATGTGATCGCCGTCCGCACTCTTCCTCTAAGTCTACCATCGGGATTAGTTTTAAACCCAAATAATTGTAATTTGGTGCCTGTGTTGAGCATGAACATTATATCAGGTTCTTGTTATTGCGAGCCATTTATTCATTTAAGTCATAGAGCAATTGTTGTTCTATTTATATGAATAATATCTTTTATGGTCATGCACCCCTTGTGAATGGTTTATTCTTGTTGAATATCGATCATAGTGATACACATGTTCATAATATTAATGCCAAAGATACAAAGCTAATGATGATAGTACCACATACTTGTGGCACTGCTGATTAGGTCATATTGGTGTAAAACGCATGAAGAAACCCCATTCTGATGGACTTTTGGAATCACTTGATTATGAATCATTTGAAACATGTGAGCCATGCCTCATGGGCAAGATGAATAAAACCCCATTTTCTGGTATAATGGAGAAGGCAAGTGACTTAATGGAAATAATACATGTCGATGTATGCGATTCGATGAACGTTGAAGCACATGGTGGAATCATTATTTCCTAACCTTCACGAATGATTTGAGTAGATATGGGTATATTTACTTAATGAAACACAAGTTTGAAACATTTGTAAAGTTCAAGGAATGTCAGAGTGAAGTGGAGAATCGCGTAACAAGAAAATAAACTTTCTAGGATCTGATCATGGAGGTGACTATTTGAGTTATGAGTTTGGCACGCATTTAAGACAATGTGGAACTGTTTCACAACTCATGCCACCTGGAACACCACTACGTAATGGTGTGTTCGAACATCATAATCATACTTTATTTGATACGGTCCATTCTACGATGTCTCTTACTGATTTGCCACTCTCGTTCTAGGGTTATGCAGTAGAGAAATTTGTAGTCACGTTAAATAGGGCATCATCTAAATCCGTTGAGATGACACCATATGAATTATAATTTGGCAAGAAACCTCAGTTGTCGTTTCTTAAAGTTTGGGGATGCAACACTTATGTCGAGAGGCTTCAGCCTGACAAGTTCGAACCCAAATTAGAGAAGTGCGTCTTCATAGGATACCCTAAAGAGACTATTAGGTACACCTTCTACCATAGATCCGAAGGCAAGATCTTTGTTTCCAAGAATGGGTTCTTTCTAAAGGAGTTTCTCTTGAAAGAGGTGAGTGGGAGGAAAGTAGAACTTGATGAGGTAATTGTACCTTCTCTAGAATTGGAAAGTAGTGCATCGCTAATGATGATGATCATGAAACTTTGGGTCAATTTACTAATGAACTTCATAGGTCGATCAGGACATGTTCTGCACCAGAGTGGTACAGTGATCCTGTCCTAGAAGTCATGTTGTTAGACAATGATGAACCAATGAACTTTGAAGAAGCAATGATGAGCCCGGGTTCCATCAACTAGCTTGAGGCCATGAAATCCGACATAGGAACCACGTGTGAAAACAAACTATGGACTTCGGCAGACTTGCTCGATGACCGGCAGGGCATTGAGAACAAATGGATATCAAGAAGAAGACAGATGATGATGGTAATGTCACCATCTATAAAGCTCGACCTGTCACAAAGGGTTTTCGATAAGTTCAAGGGGTTGACTACAATGAGACTTTCTCACCCCTAAAGATTCTTAAGTCTGTTAAGATTATGTTAGCAATTGCCGCATATTTCGATTATGAAATCTTGCAGATGGACATCAAAACAATGTTCCTTAATGCTTTCCTTAGGTATGCAAGATCTGGAGATCCATCTATGGACTGGTGCAACAATATCGGAGTTAGAAAATACGCTTTGATGAGGTGATCAAAGCTTTTGGTCTTATACAAACTTATGGAGAACCTTGTATTTAGAAGCAAGTGGGTGGGAGACATGTTGACTAAACCTCTTCCAAGAGCAAAACATGATCAACACAACTCTACGGGTGTTATATTCATTACGATAAACTAGATTATTGACTCTAGTGCAAATGGGAGACTGTTGGAAATATGCCCTAGAGGAAATAATAAATTGGTTATTATCATATTTCCTTGTTCATAATAAATGTTTATTATTTCATGCTAGAATTATATTGACCAAAAACATAAATGCATGTATGAATACATAAACAACACCATGTCCCTAGTAAGACTCTACTAGACTAGGTCGTTGATTAAAGATGGTTAAGGTTTACTAACCATAGACATAAGTTTTCATTTGATAACGGGATCACATCATTAGGAGAATAATGTGATGGATAGACCCAACCATAAGCTTAGTGTCACATCGTATCACTTAGTTATTTGCTACAGCTTTCTTCATGTCAAGTATGTGTTCCTTAGACCATGAGATCATGTCACTCCTGGATATTAGAGGAATACCTTGTGTGCTATCAAACGTTACATCATAACTGGGTGATCATAAAGGTGCTCCATAGGTATCTCCAAAGGTGTCTATTCGGTTGCATGGATCGAGACTAGGATTTGTCACTCCGTGTAATGGAGAGATATCTTCGGGCTCTCTTGGTAATAGAAAATCACAAGAATCTTCATGTGACTAATGAGTTTAGTCACGGGATCTTCTATTATGTAATGAGTAAAGAGACTCGTCGGTAACTTGATTGAACTAGGTATGGAGATACCGGTGATCAAATGTCGGGCAAGTAACATATCGCCGGACAAAGGGAATTGCTTACGGGGTTAACTGAATACTTGACATCGTGGTTCAACCAATAAAGATCTTCGTGGAATACGTAGGAACCAATATGGGAATCTAGGTCCTACTATTGGTTATTGACCGGAGAGGTGTCTCAGTCATGTCTACATGGTTCTCGAACCCATAGGGTAGCACACTTAACGTTCGATGATGCTAGAGTAGTATTAGGATATTTGCATTGGTGCCCGGAGGTTTTTTGGAGTCTCGGATGAGATCTCAAACATCACGAGGAGTTTCATAATGGTCCAGAGGTAAAGATTTATATATGGGAAAGTTTTTTTCGGGTTCCGAAAAAGTTCGGGGATCCACCAGGGGCACCGAAAAGTTCATGTTTCAAAAAATATTGGGGAATTTCAAAAAAAATTCTCGTTTTCAAAATTTGTTCACTAATTTTCATAAAAATATACATGCTTAAAAAATTACACGGTTTCAACATTTTGTACACAATTTAAATTAATGTTCGTGTTTAAAAAAAATATTCAGGAATTCAAAAATGTTCTCGTTTTCAAAATGTGTTCACAATTTTTCATAACAACGTGCATGCTTAAAAAATTTACGCGGTTTCAACATTTTTCACATTTCCAAAAAAGCGTACTAATACGTATTTTGTTCGCATTTTTGAAAAAAATATTCATGTTTTAACTTTTTGTTCTGAATTTAAAGAATGTTCTTGATCCATTTTTTTAAAAAATTTAAAATTATTCATGATCTTAGAAAATATTCGGGAAATGCGAAATGGTTCACTTTTCAAAAAAGCATTTCCTTATATAAAAAACTACTGCAATTCAAAACGGTTCGCAATTTTCAAAAAGTGTTTTACAAATCTCAACGCCTGTTGTGATTTCTTATAGTTTTTTTGCGCCTTTGTGTCCAGTTGTTGATGTCTGGTGTAGTGGCTAATCGCTCGTTGTTAGGAGGCTGCATTGTGCGAGGTTAGTGGATTGAATCCTGCCTCTCCTGTGTTTTCTTTTTATTGCGCGACAGGAAACAACTGCCGGCACGTATGTGTGCCGGCCCAGGCTGAGGTCTACCTGTGTGAAACCCTGCCATTCTACCATGGAATGCAGCAGATAGGAAGTCCCGGCATCCGCCCCCTAGCTTGGAGGGGGCGGCCCCTGCCTTTGAGGAGGGGCATCTGCCCCCTTTGCTTGGAAAGGGGGGCGCTGCCCTGGCTTCGAGGGGACCTTCCGCCCCACACACCTATATAAAGAGGGGAGGGGCCACTACAAAAAAAGACACATCCATGACATTTTGGGTCGAACGAATTTTTTTCTGTCATACTTGTGACACTTCTATGACGATAATTGTGACAAAACCCGGTATCATCATAGATGTGGTGGGGTCCTACTTCTATGACAAAAAACCATGACAGAAAAATGGGCTTTTCATCCAGGGTGGGCCGGAGTCGCAGTTGCACGACATTCTTTGGGCCGTCCATGACGGAAAAAAAACCATGGTAGAAGCGAGGGCGAGGAAAATATTGGGGAGTTCCCGGTTACGGTGGGTGGTCGGGGGCCGAGCGATGCGCGTTTCTCTCGTACATACGCGCATGTGTGCGAGGCGTTGGGCTCTAACTGAAGCCGAGCGATTGCACTAGCTACGTTACTGAACCCCGATTGATCCCTTGCTGTTAACTGAATCCGAGTGATTCCTTCGCTACTGCTGCTAACTGAAGCCGATCGATGCTGCCTCTGGATGAACAATGAGCGTTGTTGGGGGGGGGGTGGATGAACAATTCCTGGTGGGGGTTGGATGAACAAGACCCCGTGGTAGTAGAGGCCGTTGCCGCTGGATGAACAGTACCCCGATCGATCGAGACGGTGGATGAACGGGACCTCATGGAGGGGTGGATGAACAGGACCCCGTGGAGGGATGGATGAACACGACCCCGTGGAGGGTTGGTTGAACAGTAGCCGATGGAGGGCAAGATGAACAGTAGCCCATGGAGGGGTGGTTGAACAGGACCCCGTGGAGAGGGCTGGTTGAACAGTAGCCGGTGGTGGAGCGTGCGGTGGAGTCTGGATGAACAGGAGCCTGTCGATGAACAGTCACAGGTGGAGGCTTTAGGAGGTCGACGGTGGATGAATAGTAGCCCGTGGAGGCAGTCGACGATGGAGATGAACAGTATCCCGTAGAGTCCCATTTTGCGGTACTCCACACCCCTCCCGATGAACAGGACACCTGTTTCGACCGTAGCGCTCCAACACAAGTCTGTTTCCTCCATTTTGCGGTACGCCACACCCTCCCGATCAACAGGACCCCGTTTCCACCATAGGAGGTCCGTTTCCTCTGTTTTGCGGTACGCCAGACCCCTCCCAATGAACAAGATCCCGTTTCGATCGTGGCCAGTCGAACACAAGGCCGTTTCCTCCGTTCTTTGGTATGCTAGGCCTCGTTTCCATTGGTTATTCCATCCAAGTCGGTTGGCTCCCGATGAACACGACGATGCATTCTGTTCTGACCCAGCCGGTTGCCTCCCCATGAACACGACGACGGCTCAGCTTCTCCATTCCAACCCAGCCATATACGCGAGCCCTGGCCGTACGTATGCGTGAGTAGGCGTTCGAGACCCCGCCCGTATGTACGTACGTGGCCGTATTTTCTTTCTTGCACCCTGGCCGCTGTACGTACGTGTACATGCTACGTGCGCGCCTCAACTATGTCATGTACGCGCCTCTACTATGACACGTCCGCGCCTCTACATAGACCAGTATGTACGTACCCGTTCACGGCCAAAATGACAGCGCTACATACGCATCGACCAGGTGGGTCCTGACTATCAGGCACTTCCTTGCGTGCGAAGATGTAGCTAGTGGGTCCCAGCAGTCATGGGGCGAATCATTTTTTTTGCACGTAATATGGATGTACTTTCTTGCGTGCGAAGATGTAACTGGTGGGTCCTAGCAGTCAGGGGGGAAATGTTTTTTCACAAAATATGGTGGCCCGTCCGGGGGGTCCCTACGGTTAGGTGGAGGAATCATTTTTTCCGCGTAATAAGGAGGCACTTCCTTGCTGCAACTATGGACTCAGTTGTCAGCATCTCCATGTACAGTACTCTTCCGATGGAAGTCGTTCCTTGACCACGTTGACCACGCCGCGCCGAGAGCACCAGGGCGGTGGACGACGGCGAGACCTAGGAAGGGGACGACGTGGAGCCGGGGAAGACGCCGTAGTGGTTGCCCACGCGAAGAGGAGTACGAGGGTTCACTGGTTTGGCTGCGGTGTGAGGCTGTTGTCGCTGCAGAATAACAGGGGGTGTGGGTGAGTAGAGGGATGGCCATGCCAGCGGTGGGAGAGTAGGGGTCGGTGAGGCCTCCGCGGTATCACAGCCAGCCACGGGAGGTAGGAGCATGCGGCAAGACCGGCACTGGTTTGGGCGGCTGGAGCAAGAAGACCAGAGGTTGAAGAAGCACTAGGGCCGTTGGATGGACATCATACTGTCACTCGAGCTAGAATCGTTCATATTGACTAAGTTGACAAAACGCTTCGTCCCCGTCAATTTCATAGGCCCACAAGTCAGCCTACCACTATGGTGGGTCCCAGCTAGTAGGGGGTATTCATTTTTTTGTGCGTAATAAGGAGGCACTTCCTTGCATGCGAAGATATAGCTGGTGGGTCTGACCTGTCAGCGGGGGAACGTTTTTTTTGCGAAATACAGAGGCCCTTCCGGTGGGTCCCTGCTGTCAGGTGGAGGAATCATTATTTTGCACGTAATAAGGAGGCATTTCCTTGTGTGTGGCCGTGGACCTAGCTGTCAGCCTCTCCACGCATGGTCTACTTCCGATGGATGTCATTCGTTGACCACGTTGACCACTCCGCACCGAGCGCATCCAAGGTGGTGGACAACGGCGAGGCCCCGGACAGCAACGATCCAGAGATGGTAAGACGCGGGAGTAGAGTCGTAGACAGAGAGCTGTATGAGGGTAACTGGTTCTGGTGCGGTGTGGTTCGGCAGTCGGTGGAGAAGAACAGGAGGTGTGGAGGGATGGCCTAGCCAACGATGGGGTAGCACTTCACAGCGAAGCGTGCTAAGCTGAGCTGCTAGCAGAAGGAGGCGGGAGCAGGTGGTCCTGGCTGCGCTGGAGGAAGAAGACGAGAGATTGAAGATGGATGCCGGTCATTGGATGCAAATCTAACGGCTAACGATGTCAGAATCATTTGTTGACTAAGTTGACAACGACTTGCGTTGGCTTTGACCTATTGGCATGTATTCAACCCATTTTTTCAGAATTTACAGTCAATTTGATCTATTTTTTTAGAATTACAATCCATTTGCGAGGCTGGGTGAACAAATAATGTAGCGTCCTTGTGGCCCATTTAATTTTTTCCTAAAAAATTACAGGCCATTTGCACTTTCTCGAAATACATGATTTTGCTGGGCTGATTCTAATTATAATGTCGGGTTGGGCGCAACAATGTTATCAAAAAAATAAACAGGGGCTGAGCATTTTGTTATAAATATATTTAAATAATACGTGATTTATTATTACATTGGTCCTTAAATCTTACCAAGCTTTTGAACACAATCACTAGGATTTTCGTTGCCAAAAAAATCTAGGATTTTATTGTTAAGAAATTATTTTTATAAGTTAATAAGATGTGGGATATTCTTTTCTTACATATGTAAGTATCTGTTAAATATATGATGACAATAACAATAATATATAATAACATATAAAATTATTGAAATATATATAATATAGTTAGAAGGGAAACATAAGTTTGACCAGGCGTTCCTATTCTTATATAGAAAAATAGAACAGACCTCTGCGTTTTCTTCAAAAATATACATAAATTGGGCTATCGATGTTTCAGGAAAAATAAAACCTCAGATGGGAGGTCCATAGGCCGGTCGATATATGACGGCCCTCAAAAAAATACAAACGGACATGTCTGGGCTGCGCATGTTAAAAAAGAAAGCCTAGACGGGGCAGCCCAACACCAAGCTGAAACTTGTTGCCGGGTGATAATAAATGATACCAGCCAGCTCCCCGGCTTCGTTGTGAATTTATCTCCTATAGTAAGTACGTTCAAGCACCTAAAAAATATTACTATGTTGACAAACCCGTGGCCCCAACGTCAGTATAGGATTAGGAGGAAGTATTTTTTCGATGAGGCACTTGCTTGCGTACGGCCATAGACCTGGTGGGTCCCTACTGTCCGCTTCTCCATGTATAGTCCTCTCCAGATTCCTCTCGTTTGTTCAACATGTTCACAATGGCAGACAGCGGCGCCGCGGCGAGTGCACAAAGGCGCAAGAAGAGATTAGACCACCTGAGCCAGTGCCTTATTTGTAACGAAAGTACTGAACTAGCCCGGTGGCCAAGTGACGCTACCTGACAGATGTTCTGCCCGGGTTCGATTCCACCTGATGTAGGGAAAATATGTCCAAATTTTTTGCCTCTGCCATTATTGACATGTTGGTCCCCATTGTCATCTATGCACACCACGTCCAACACTTGCCAAAACTCAGTCCCTCGTTTTCTCTGTTTTTCGCACACTCGACATTGTGTGGCCATTTTGAAAATAGCATACCTTTTTGACTGTGCATCATATGAAGATGTGCTATGCATGAATGTTGATCAACATGATGTTAACTGGCTGGTAGTGCCATTTTTGACCATGAATAAAACTTCCAACATGATGTTAACCCTGTTTTGATAAGGTCATGTTAATATGAATGCTCTGCCTCTGAAAGTTCTAGTTTCTTATCTGAAATTGAAACTTGCAGTTTCTTCTCTGAGAATCACATTGTCTGCACTTTTATACTCCTATGAAACTACATTTTTAAGTGCTAAAAATAGATATCAAGAATTCATAAAATACTTCATATGCTCAACACTGCAAATCTGAAATTCAAAAGACATTCATATCTGAAAGTACTCTCAAAATACACAACACAATTTACAGCCTGCAAATACTAACAACCCTAAGCCCCTCTCCCTCTTCTCCATTGAAAAACCACGTCCTATCCTCTCCATCATCTCTCTTCCAAAACCACCGCCTCGCCTCTCCCTCTTCTCCATTGCAAAACCACCTCCTCTCTCCTCGGACGAGGATCCCCTGACGTAGCCCATCCTGCCATTGAGACACTGACACATGGGTCCCAGCAAGCGCGGGGCCCGCCTGTCAGCGACCGAATGGCAGGGAAACCTCTCCTCTCCATCATCTCGATTCCAAAACCATCATCTCGCCTCTCCCTCTTCTCCATTGCAAAACCACCCCCTCTCCTCTCCATCATCTCCTTTCCAAAACCACCGTCTCGCCTCTCCCTCTTCTCTATTGCAAGACCACTGTCTCTCCTCCCATCATCCAAAGCTAGCACCGGACCACTCAGAAGGACATCTATGGAGAGGATGCAGTAGCGAATCAGGCAGATCGCCGATGGTGACCAGGCAAAGTTAGCCAGATTGAAGAAGATCCTTACTTGCTTTGACAATGAGTGGGAGGTTTCGAGGACGGTGAGGGCCATGTGGCAATGTATGCGAAAGAGCGAGACGACGGCAATGAGGGTGGCGATGTACTCCTCGACGACAGTCACGCCGTAGTCCTTCGAGTTCATCGAGTATCTCCTCTAGGCGATGGAGCAGATAGATTCGCCCGAGGAGAAAGTCAGGTGGAGGTGGTGGGCGTACCGGTCGAAGGTCTAGCTCCCAGAGGATAATGAATCGATAGACTATGGTGTGCCATTCGTGAGGGTGCAGAGCCAGCCAGAGCCACATGAGTATTCGTTCTACCACCGCAAGAGGAGGCCGGATGGTGCGACATCGCTTCCCCACCGTTCTCCATGGTTCCCTCATCGCTCGCCTCGTTTCAACGACATCGGTAGGGTTTATGGTAAGCTTCGCACTAACCTAATCTTCCATCTACTCATGCTTACAATCAGTGTGACAACTAATAAAAATCATGCTTACAATCAGTCTTCGAGTACTAAGCCAATCACCCTAAAATAGCTCTGGACCTTTGGGTCAAAGTTGTGACACTGTGTACAAATAAAGAAAAATAGATTGGTGCTTCTTCCATAAAAGAGTACTCCCTAGAAAACTGCCAATATAAGCTACTAGTATTTTTTTTAAGTCTAAGCTACTAGTATTTGGTTAGAGGATTTGTTGCTGAGAAAGATCCGTCCACAGTGAGTGCCACACATCCCACTGGTGGTGGTGGATGCCAATGCTTAGATGGAGCAGGGTTGGTGTCGGTAATTTTTACTTGGCACCTTGCAGTCTACATATATGTCAGTTCCATTCGTATATTTGTGCAATTCCACCAAAATGTAGCTGAATAACCCTGTTTGCACAGATAAAGAAAAAGCGTGATTACATTATAGTGGCACTAGTTGATTAAACATACACTAATAAATAGAAGAAAATATTGCGATAGTATCATAGTATCCCATGCTGCGAGGGCGAGATGGTCCCTGCGGCGCCTCATATGGCATGCCTCATACAGGAAATCGACCCAAGTCTCCCCGATACACCTTCTGCCAGTGATGAACATCAGTGTATAGTGGTAGTACAAGGAGGGGCCTTGAGACATTCCAATCTCTATTTTTGTGCAGATCAACTAAAATTAAGCACCCTAGTTTGCAAAAACACTTAAACATTAACAATGGGACTAGTTGATGAAACATATACTAACAAAGAGAAGCACTTTATTTATCTACATTGGAAATGAAATGATAGAGAGGACACTCCCTCCATTTTAACTGTATTATTACTTCGTTTTATCAGTGGCACTAGGGTCGAGCAGGTGGCAAAGGAGGTGTACCGTGCGTCGCAACGATGGAGGCCGGGGGTGCTTAGACTGGGATGTCGAAGCTGGCTCTATCTCCCCCCCTGATGTTTCTGTGGTAGCATTTGGGTTGTAATCCAAACTTGGTAGAGCTGGTGCCGCGTCCCCCTACCTGCCTAGCTTATGTGGTGAACTTGTTTCCTGCTAGTACTCAGTCCGGTATAGTACTAGTTGCATAACTGCCCGTTTACACTGAGATGTTGTCGGATAATGGTTCTCTATGGTCTGGTTTCTTTCATGAAATCGAAGGAAACCCCCTCTTTCGATATATAAAAAATATATGTGGCACTAGCGGTTCCAAAACATTGCCTCAAATTAATAGTGCCACTAGATTAAGGTGCAAAATAATAACATTACTACTTTATCATGGCAGTGCCAAAACAGTAGCACAAGAGCAGACCCCACATGCAGGATCGTTGGCAAACGGTCAGACCGCACATACCTCATGATGGGAACCATATCTACAGTCAACACCATCATAGAAGGGATTACACCAGTCACCAACATGAATGATCCAATTCATGGAACCTTTTGGTGCAATTCACCTAAAATGAAGCAATGTCCCATGAGCTAGCAGCTTCTTCTTCATTTTTTTAAGAAAAGGGCTTCAGCCTCGATTCCATTTCCATCAGAAAACGAAACCTATAGAGCTTCTTCTTCATTAGTTGCAATAGAATTGAGCAAAATCAAGGTTCGTTGTGAAGCTCCTGGAATGTTCAACTATAATTTGGATATCATTTGTGCAGTTCAACTAAGATCAAGCGTGAAATGTATGTCTCTGTTTGCACAAAAAAGGTGGAAAGGAGGGTGAAAAACAAGTGATGAAACATACATCAAATGAAAAGAAGCATGTCCCTTATCTGAATGGCAATCCTACAAGGACAGTAGCAATTTCTAAAGAAGCAGCATTGCTAGATATTAGTGTGGGCATTAGGATTAACTATGACAACCGTTAAATACGACATTACTTTAATGGTGGCATTGCTTCATTTTACCAGCAACGTTACATTAACAGCTGCTACAGATTCGGTATTTGGGCACGAGAGAGTAGGTGGACCAGGACAGTTGCATTTCTAACAAAAAGAAGCAACTTATCTTAATGGGAAATTTAGCAGGACATGAAAAAAGTGCCATTGATTCATATTACTAGAGGCATTATGTTGAAAACAACATTGGTTTAACGTGTCCTTACTTTTAACAGTGTTACTGCTACATTTGGCATTACATAAGAGTGGCTCGGGGCAACAAACATCAGAACAGGATATCTGGGTTGGTCCCATTTTTGTTCGGTATAGCCACCTTATATTGTGTGAGGCTAACAAATCTAGTGTTGTACTTACTCTGTTGACTTGTCCCCCAGTCCCCACTTTCTTTCCTTTTTCAATAAATAGATCGGGTTTATATTGAGTTTTTACTGCGTTTCCCTTTATTTCCCTATTAGACCAAGAGACCAGTTGGATAGCCAGTCTCTTCTTCTTTTCGCCCCCATTATTTCCTCTTTCGACCAAGTCCTAGATTCAGGTAATAGATCTTCCCACACCCCCGCCCCCATTCTTCCTTGTTTGAACCAAGTAGTACTAGATTCGAGTGCATGAACTACTTTTTCCTCTTAACAGTCAAAATTTAGGTGGCTTTCGAACAGCCGATCAATCCTATCTACAAGGGGGCCTAGGAAATAGTAAAAGATACAAATGCAGCGACGTCGGGAGCTCGGGAAGTAGAGCAAGGACGGTTTCGAAGGAAGTTATACCTGAGGGTCACCGGGATGTCGCTAGGTGGGCGGCGGGAGGCTGGATCTGCCCACACTACGGTAGCGAGGAAGAAGGGGTCGGAGGCCTTCCCTAGCCAGCGGTGCTTGGGAGAGAACGGCAAGGCATGCTGATCGGGATGCACCGATAGTGGGTAAGAGACGTCGCCGAGGACGAACGCATGAATGTTGCACCCTCTCACCTTCCCCGGCAGAGAGGATCTAGCTGGATCTGTGACCAGCGATGAGCAGAGAGAGAGAGTGTGTGGCCATCACTGTCGTGTTTAGATCTGGAGAGGACGAGACAATGTGAAGAGAGTAACACTAGCAAGCAAGCGTGGAGGCTCCTGCCTATATAGTGGAGTACTATTTTTCTTTTGTCTACCGGAGTCGGCTAGACCTCGTCAATGACTGTCGAGAAGTCTTCATGCACGTGCCCCAGAGGCGCAGTTGTCGTCATTTTGATCTAAAGCACCGGATTATAACATATAACACGAAAAAATGCCACATGACAAGAAACCATAACCTCACTGCCCAAAGGAGATAACATGAATCCCGATGGACAAACTAGACGAGGATCAAAGCTCAAATTAAAGATAAACTCGTAGAAAAGGGATCCATCGATAGATGTCCTAATTAACATAGCAGTCTTCACCTAGATGGTAGCCGAGTAGTCTTTGTGCATGTGCCCCCAATGACCAGTTCCTTGGAGGAACTCAGTTGTCGTTGTTTAACCCTAGCAGTGATCCGAAGCACATCACACCTAATATTGCGAGATGACAAGAAACCTTTTTTAGATTTCTCATCGGAACTACAGCCATGTACAACACAGCCTGCACGATATGTAGACGATAGCCAATCCAGGTGTGTCTGCTGGAGTCTGGTCACATGCATGGACGAACTGATCTTCCGTGTCATGCAGGGATCGTCCAGGCACCAACGTATGTACAACACTTTTCTAGTACTATCGCTCGTCTCTCTCTTCTATTAACTCACCCGACATGCGGGGCCGGGGAGTGTGCCTATGGTTGATTCTCAATTGCGATCCCACATGTGTGTGCAAATGCAATATGACGCATGTTCCATTCGGAGAGCGGCATGCCAGACCGACCGACCGTCTGGGGTGGACGCGAACGCGACGGGCGTGTTTGTATACTTAGTACATGTGTACAGCTATTTTCTTGAGGCTTAGCTCCATGGAGCAATCCATGGATACAAAATTTGTATACTGTACTATTTAAAAGTTAAGGGCGGGGTAGTTCCACCTAGTCGGTTTGACAGAGACGCGAGAAGATGAGGGACTAGGCTGCTGCAAACGTAGGGCTGTGTGATTTCACAGTGAGTTACTGCTGGATAGGTGGGGCCCCGTGATTTGACTTGCCATTTTATCATTTTACCTGTGGCGCTACGACCGGCGTGAGTCTCCCAATTCCTGACCACCTCCATGGTATACAGGTGCCTCTCCCAATGCTCCACCATGTAGAGGCTGGCTCTTGCATGAGAACCCACTCCTCCACTTTTTCCTTGCCTCTTTCCTCCACATATGCAAAAATGCCATGTAAGCAGGCTTATAGCCCACTATTGTACTTGCTCGTACAGGTCCTAAGCCTGCCACATAGGCATAAAGTCTGATGTGGCAAGTTAATTACTCCCTCTGTCTAGGTGTGCAAGTCATCTTACGAAAACCAAATAATCCCAAAACATTTAGGCGCGGTGCATACATCATTTCTTGTTTCTTGACATATCAACCAATAAGAGATGTGGGGTGTGCATGCTTTTAATGACTTGAGACTACCATTTCATTGGAATAGGTCAGGAATAGGTCACTCCTTGTCAAATGCAATAAATACAATGAAGAAAGAGATAGAGAGAAGTAAAAAAAATACTCTTATAGACAACCTTATAGCTAACCTTGTTGTATGAGTGACTAAGTGATGACTATGTATGACGTGCCAACATCAGATAGCCTAACGCACCGTGTGAAATCTCCAAGGGCACGACCGGGCGAGCGAGGCGACTATCGTGGTAGGCGCGACCACGATACAGGTTGTTGGCAGCCCTTGGATGTGAGATCGAACGGTTACATGCTAAGTTGCTGCAAATTTGCAGAATAACCCTCCAGTATAGGATATTCACCCATTGGTCTAGAATCACGCCATGCAACCGTTCAATCTCAGATCCAAGGGCTCTTGGAAGCCCGTATCATGGGAGAATGGAAAGCTTCATATCACCTATAATTTTCCCAACGCTTGACATGACATCGAAAGCCATTTCATTGGGCGTCGAGTAGACATGACATCTAATAAGGCCCCCATAGTACTGTGCATAAATCCATTTATCAACCAGGCAAGCCACTACCCTGCCGTTCACACACCCGACTCAACATTTTTACAAAAACCGCTGGCAATTCGCTCCTACTCGTCCCCGGATGTCATTTAACATTATGGCAGTTCGCTCCTAGTCATCCCGTCCTTTCACATTATGGCAGTTCCACTAATCCTAACCCTCCTCCCAAATCCATGGTGTCCCAAATCTCCATGATCTACGGTGAGTACAAGGTTAGAACCATCACCGGCGATAAGTTCGATGTCATCTACACCCGTTCTTCCGTGACAGTGAAAGGATGCCTTGCTCGCTTTAGACGCATGTTCTAAAACTCAAATGATGAGTGGGTCGCTGGGCTAGATGTTGAGTACACCACAGTCCTTGGAAGCGAGAAGACTCTAAAGGAGGCAGAGAAGAAGAAGCCCGCCGTGATCCAAGTTTGTGTGAGTGACTTATGCTTGGTCTACCACATATGCCATGCGGATGTTGAGTGCCAGGATTTTAAGAACTTCCTCAAAGACGGCCGAGTCAAATTTGTTACTGAAGACTTTAGGAACGACAGGGAGGTCCTGCATCGGATAGGCCTCGTTGTAGGCAACCCCTTCGACCTCCAGAAGGAAGGGCTGGTGCCCTCCTGTGATCAGCCTTCAATGCTGACCCTAGCAGGAGCCATTGTTCATCCTTCGTACGGTACACTGAAGAAACCTCTGTTCAAGTTTCATCATGCATGGGAGTGGAATGTACTAGATATAGACCACATCCACTACACTACAATGGATGTCTACCTTTGTTTCAATATCTACAAGGGTTGGATGAAGAGCAAGAGCCAAGTGTGCGGTTCAAGCAAAGAAGTATCGGCCAAGAGGAAGAGGGACAAGGACGAGGTCGAGCACGTGGACGAGGAGTCCAAGTAAGGTGGCAGTGTCGTTGCTCATGGTGGTTCTAATGCAGTGTCTACCGGATTAGTTGCTTAGTTTAATTTCAAGTGTGCTTAGTTTTATTCGAGGGGTGTGTTGTGCTGAGCCCCCAGCAGAACTATGTTATGTTCCTTTCTCGTTACTTTAACTCTTCGGTGCGTACATACTAGTATTTCTTACAGTTCATCTTTTAGATGGTATAGTACTACCACTCGTTCTTCACCTTATATACGTACAATATATATGGCCAACATCATATAGCCAGCAGTTTAATTGTCAAAGAATTCCAGGGTGCTTAGTTTTATTTGAGGGGTGTGTTGTGCTGGACACCATTATTGTGACTCAAATCTCTTTGGCCATGTTATAATGACATAAATACAGATGGACCAACATGCCAACTCTCCCTCTATCTCACTACAGTAAAATAAAGTGTGGGGCCTACTTGATCCCAACAACGTTCTTATTTTCTTGTAAAATTATTCGCTTGGTCACTCCTGATAAGCGGGGCCACACTTATCATTGTGAGAATTGGCTTATTTTTGTCATACGTATAACATGGTCAATGGGTTTGACATGAAAATAACATTGTCTAATGGCATTTTTGAGCAAACATCTAACTTAATGATGGCATTTTTGAGATATCTAATTGCATTTTTAGCAGGCATCTCACGGATCGATGGCATTTTTGAGTAGTTGTAACTTCTAATGGCAAAACTGAGTAGTGATACACAACTAGTGGCATAAATAACAAGAACCCAAGAATTAAATAGGTATGCTAATTTATTTAATATAATTTAGCACCCCATTTAAGCACGTACTAGCTTTTTTAATAGTACCATATGCATAATTTGGCGACGAGCGCTCTCTATGTATCACCTTTTTTTCTTTAATTCCATCTTGCTAGTTTTGCTCCATGGCGCAATCCATCGATACTACTACTGTACGAATGTATACATTTTTAAAAGGCTAGAGGGCGGGGCATTCTTGCTTGGTCGGTTTCAAGAGAGGCGAGGGCCTTTCTGATTTGATGGCATAGTACTACTGGAAGGCGGGGCCTTGTGATTTGACTGCTCGTATAAATGTGCCGACGACTTGAGGAGGAGCAAAGAACCGTGCGGTATACTCAAGTTTTCCACTGGAGTAGTACGACGGAGGAGCACGGAACACGGCAGCCCAGTGCCATATGGCGATAAAAATTGATCTAATTTGCTAGTCATCTCATTGTTAACATTGTTCTATTCATGCCTCGCAGAGAACATGACACGTGTGGCGAAACACCCGAATAAAAAGAAGAAACACAGGCACCCCAAAAAAAGAAGGAAGACACACACACAAGTCTGGGGCACTGCTCTCTACTACATGAATGGTTGCTGGCCGCGGAGTCATAACTTCTTCTTCATCGCCTCCACGACCTCCATCTCCTTGCGCGTCTCCTCCACCATCTTCATTCTTTCCATGACGCGGGATTTATCGATGCAAGCCTTCATCATCTGTTCCACGGCCGCATTACGTACCTTGACAGCAGTCGGGTGCTCGATGCAGAGCTTCACCAACTCCTCCTTCTGTTCCATGACGAGGGCCTGCAGCATCTTCATCGAGGAACTACTATTCTCATGCAGCTTCTTCCAGCTAGCGTTCTCCTCCTTTAGCAGGTCGAGCTCGTGGCAGAGCTTCGCCTTGTCCTCCTGAAGTTGCAGGATTTCGCATGTCATCTTCTTCTCCGAGGCAATGCTCTTCTTGAGCATCATCATCAAGCCAGCGATCAACTCCCCCTGCTCATTGAGCTCAGCGGGCATGTCATCAAGGTTCTCCTTCAGAAGCTCCACCAAGCCATGGATGAACTCCTTCTGCTTATTGAGGTGCTTATTGAGCTGATCGGGCATGTCGGCATGTTCGCCTCCATGGCTAGGGTACTCCTGGGAGCCATCGCCTGCCCGTGAGAGATCTTTCGAGGTCTTTGCGAGGCGGCGAGCCCTCTTTTTTTTCACGGCCTTGGTGGCCGCTCCCTTGTTACGAGTAGTTCTGATAGTTCTCAACCTAGAGCTCTGCACACCGGCCATGGCAAGGATGGACGAACAAGAAATACTTATGAGGAGGAAGAGGTAGAGTGATTTTCCGCTAGGTACTAGTTCCCCTTTTTGTAACCTAGTACTAGCATTAGTACTAAACACACGCATAGTCGGAACACGTTCGGGTTTGACACGTGCTAGGTGTGAGCAGGTTTGGACTTAATTATACTACTCCCTCCGTCTAGGTGAATAAGTCATCTTAGGTTGTGCACCGTGACCAAGAAGGAGGGGAGAACGAGAGAACTTAATGTTTATTTGCTAATTAATAGCATTGCATGCAATGAACTAACCACTTCATGTCGTGTTTGGTAGTCTTGAGTCATTGAAAACATGCACGCCCCACATCTCTTATTGGTTGATATATTAAGAAACAAGAAACGAGGTGGGAGCATTTGTATGCACTTTTGGAATGGGATGGGAACAAGCTAAAGATTAATTGATGGTTTTGTTTTCGAGGCCCGAAACGGCTCCCGATGAGTTTAGTGGAACATAAATTTCAAGTACTCCCTCCATCTCCAGTTTACTAGGCTTGCACATGTATCTGGGACGTCAATGTAATTTATATAAAATAAATTGTTTAACATAAAGAATACTCTGAATATTTGAAGTTTGTAATGATTTTTTGTAATGTATGCATGTTATTAAGTTGGTCAAATTAACGACCTAGGTACACATGCAAGACTTGTAAACTAAGATAGAGGGAGTACTACACTGCTCAAATGCGATCGCACAAGTCAGTGATGTAACTGGTCGTACATGTTAGACCAAGCCGATGCGTGTCCCTTTGGTGAGACGCGGGTCCGACCGACCGTCTATTGGTTCGACCGACTATAAAGTATTACGCGATGGAGACTTCTGGTTGTGGCTTCGGTTCATTGTCACGACCAAGAATTATAAAGCTAGTGATAAATCAATTACCATCTTTTTCCAAACGACCAAGTATTTTGACAGGAATACAATACATATAGATGGAGTGATTGTCAAGGTTGCAAACTTACATGGCATTGCAAGTTCACTGCAGCAGCAACCGACTAGGTCACTGCATCGCTAGCGGGGAAGGAGGGTAGCTCACCTCGCCTACGATGCATGCCAAGCGGTGCCGCCGCAACTGGTCCCGGGATTTGGCTTCTCCTACTGCCCATTTCAACAGTTGCACCGGCTGCTCATGCCATTGCGCAGGCATGCACATTCTTTCCTCCGTAGTCGACTCCGTGAATATGATCTTTGCCATTATCCCTAGCTCGAAATCAACGCGACGCTGCCAGATGCTGACATCCCTCAGCATCTCTCCCCTGAGATCGACTTGCGCCTCCGCCTTGTGCTGCGCCAGGCGCAACTCCTTGGAACTTCTCTCCAATCAATGCGACGCTTCCTTGATCCGATTTGCCCTTGCTTCCCACCACCTGAAATGCAGCCCTGGCATGTCCTCTGGCACCACCGATCTGTTATTCCAGAGTACTGGATCCCATCTAAAACACATGTGGGTTTCGCTCAAAGGCGGTAGTGATGCGGGCCACAGCGAGAGGGCAGCCTGTGGGATCCTGGGATCCAAGGGATTATCCATGGCAGGATCTGGTGGGCGAGGCGGGGAGGCGAGCCTAGGCGTTGGGAGAGCCCTACGAGGCTAAGATAAAGATAGTAATACTCCACTCCGTCCATATTTAAATACAAAGGTCACCAACAGTAGCCCTGGCAAGAATTGATCATGCTGCCTGCGTCCTGTTTTATTGGCCCCCTTTTTCTGCCACTTTTTTGACATGCATAAATATTATGTTACTTAAAAATATGGTCAAAAATTGGCACATAATACGAAGGCGACCAATGAAAGTAGCAACCCATGATTTAACTATTCGCATGTACTCAGTGGAGTAGTAATGTTTTTCTTCCTCTCACGTCCACTTGATAACCCACAAGTATAGGGGATCGCAACAGTTTTCGAGGGTAGAGTATTCAACCCAAATTTATTGATTCGACACAAGGGGAGCCAAAGAATACTCTCAAGTATTAGCAGCTGAGTTGTCAATTCAACCACACCTGGAAACTTAATATCTGCAGCAAAGTATTTAGTAGCAAAGTAATATGATAGTACTGGTAACGGTAGCAAAAGGTAACGGTAGCAGAAGTAATATTTTTGGTGTTTTATAGTGATGATAACAATAGCAACGGAAAAGTAAATAAGCGAAGAACAATGTATGGAAAGCTCATAGGCAATTGATCGGTGATAGAGAATTATGCCGGATGCAATCGATCATGTAATAGTCATAACCTAGGGTGACACAGAACTAGCTCCAATTCATCAATGTAATGTAGGCATGTATTCCGAATATAGTCATATGTGCTTATGGAAAAGAACTTGCATGACATCTTTTGTCCTACCCTCCCGTGGCAGCGGGGTCCTAGTGGAAACTAAGGGATATTAAGGCCTCCTTTTAATAGAGTACCGGACCAAAGCATTAACACATAGTGAATACATGAACTCCTCAAACTACGGTCATCACCGGGAGTGGTCCCGATTATTGTCACTTCGGGGTTGCCGGATCATAACTCATAGTAGGTGACTATATACTTGCAAGATAGGATCAAGAACTCACATATATTCATGAAAACATAATAGGTTGATATCTGAAATCATGGCACTCGGGCCCTAGAGACAAGCATTAAGCATAGCAAAGTCATAGCAACAACAATCTCAGAACATAGTGGATACTAGGGATCAAACCCTAACAAAACTAACTCGATTACATGATAGATCTCATCCAACCCATCACCGTCCAGCAAGCCTATGATGGAATTACTCACGCACGGCGGTGATCATCATGAAATTGGTGATGGAGGAAGGTTGATGATGATGATGGCGACATATTCCCCTCTCCGGAGCCCCGAACGGACTCCAGATCAGCCCTCCCGAGAGAGTTTAGGGCTTGGCGGCGGCTCCGTATCATAAAACATGATGAATCCTTCCCCTTCATTTTTTTCTCACCGAACACGAATATATGGAGTTGGAGTTGAGGTCGGTGGAGCTCCAACGGGCCCACGAGGCCGGGGGGCACGCCCAGGGGGGCAGGCACGCCCCCCTACCTCGTGGCTAGGGTGTGGGCCCCCTGGGCTTGATTCTTTGCTAGTATTTTTTATTATTTTCGAAAATAATCTCCGTGGAGTTTTAGGTCATTTTGAGAACTTTTGTTTCTGCACATAAATAACACCATGGCAATTCTGCTGAAAACATCGTCAGTCCGGGTTAGTTCCTTTCAAATCATGCAAGTTAGAGTCCAAAACAAGGGCAAAAGTGTTTGGAAAAGTAGATACGACGGAGACGTATCAACTCCCCCAAGCTTAAACCTTTGCTTGTCCTCAAGCAATTCAGTTGACAAACTGAAAGTGATAAACAAAAACTTTTACAAACTCTGTTTGCTCTTGTTGTTGTAAATATATAAAGCCAGCATTCAAGTTTTCAGCAAAGATTATGAACTAACCATATTCACAATAACTCTTAGGTCTCATGTTTACTCATATCAATGGCATAATCAACTAGTGAGCAATAATAATAAATCTCGGATGACAACACTTTCTCAAAACAATCATAATACGATATAACAAGATGGTATCTCGCTAGCCCTTTCTGAGACTGCAAAACATAAATGCAGTGCACCTTTAAAGATCAAGGACTGACTAGACATTGTAATCCATGGTAAAAGGGATCCAGTCAAGTCATACTCAATGTAAACTAACAGTAATGAATGCAAATGACAGCGGTGCTCTCCAACTAGTGCTTTTTAATAAGAGGATGATGACTCAACATAAAAGTAAATAGATAGGCCCTTCGCAGAGGGAAGCAGGGATTTATAGAGGTGCCAAAGCTCGATTTTGAAATAGAGGTGATTAATATTCTGTGCGTTATACTTTCATTGTCAACATAACAACCAAGAGATGGCGATATCTTCCATGCTACACACATTATAGGCGGTTCCCAAATAGAATGGTAAAGTTTATGCCCCCCCTCCACCAACAAGCATCAATCCATGGCTTGCTCGAAACAACGAGTGCCTCCAACTAACAACAGTCCCAGGGGGAGTTTTGTTTGCAATTATTTTGATTTTATTTGCATAAAGCATGGAACTGGGCATCTCGGTGACCAGCCATTTTCTCGTGAATGAGGAGCGGAGTCCATTCCTCTTGAGAATAACCCGCCTAACATGGAAGATACGGACAACCCTAGTTGATACATGAGCTATTCGAGCATACAAAACAGAATTTCATTTGAAGGTTAAGAGTTTGGCACATACAAATTTACTTGGAACGGCAGGTAGATACCGTATATAGGTAGGTATGGTGGACTCATATGGAATAACGTTGGGGTTTATGGGATTGGATGCACACGCAATATTCCCGCTTAGTACAGGTGAAGGCTAGAAAAAGACTGGGAAGCGACCAGCCAGAGAGCGACAACAGTCATGAACATGCATTAAAATTAATCAACACTGAATGCAAGCATGCGTAGGATATAATGCACCATGAACATAAATATCATAGAGGCTATGTTGATTTTGTTTCAACTACATGCGTGAACATGTGCCAAGTCAAGCCACTCGAATCATTCAAAAGAGGATACCACCCTATCATACCACATCACAACCATTTTAATAGCATGTTGGCACGCAAGGTAAACCATTATAAGCTCCTAGCTAATTAAGCATGGCATAAGAAACTATAATCTCTAATTGTCATTGCAAACATGTTTATTCATAATAGGCTGAATCAGGAACGATGAACTAATCATATTTACAAAAACAAGAGAGGTCGAGTTCATACCAGCTTCTCCCATCTCAATCAGTCCATCATATATCATCATAATTGCCTTTCACTTGCACGACCAAATGATGTGAATAATAATAACAGTGCACGTACATTGGACTAAGCTAGAATCTGCAAGCATTCAATAAACATGAGAAGACAAGGCAAAATGGTCTCTTGGTTAAATCAACAATAATGCATATAGGAGTCACTTCAACAATTTAATTATGGTCTTCTCCTATCGACCCCCAAAGAAAAGAAAAGAAATAAAACTATTTACACGGGAAAGTTCCCAACAAGCAAAAGAAGAACGGGAAATCTTTCTGGGTTTTCTTTTAAATTACTACTACAGGCATAGAAATTAAAGCTAGCTAAAAGCTACAACTAATTTTTTTTGGTTTTTCTTAAGGTTTATCAAACACACAAGAAGAAAGCATAAAAAGGAAATAAACTAGTATGGATGATACAATGAAAAAGTACAAGCACCGACATCTAGCAATGAGTGTGTGAACATAAATGTAATGTCGGTGGGAAATATGTACTCCCTCAAGCTTAGGCTTTTGTCCTAAGTTGGTCTATTGCTACGGATGGCCTGGCGGATATCCAAAGTTGTAGTTGGGGTCGTGCTGTGATGCAGCAGTCATTGCATCGTGGGCTGCAGCTTGGAGGCGAGCTATCTCAGCCCTCCTCTTATACTCTTCCGCCTCCTCTCTGGTTATAAAATATCTCCCTTTTGCCTGAAAGTCAAAGAAAGTAGAAGCAGGGAGAGCGACGTGATAGGTGCGTCGTCTGTCAAAGATTAGTTGGTACTGGAGGAACTGATCGTTCCTCTCAACAAAATGATGACGAACCATAGCCTCATAATCCAAATAAGTAGGAGGCAACTCAAAATCATCCTCACGTATGGTTATACCAAGAAAATTAGCTATACAGGTTGCATAAATTCCACCGAAGAAATCTCCATTAAATCTATTATGATGCAACCTACGTGCAACAATGGCTCCCAAATTATAAAATTTATCTCCTAACACAGCACTCCTAAGAATACTGAGGTCAAGGACACACATATGACATGCTTCATCTTTACCATTTATGCACCTACCTATGAAGATAGCAAAATAATGTATAGCAGGAAAATGAATGCTCCCTATGGTAGCTTGTGCTATATCTCTAGATTCCCTCACAATTATACTAGCAAGAAAATCTCTAAATTCAGATTTGCGAGGTTCACTAGCACTACCCCATTGTGGAAGTTTGCAAGCAGTGGTAAAGTCCTCTAAGTCCATAATATAAGAATTTTCATAAAGATCAAATGGGACAGTTTGAGAATTGCGTGAAGATGAAAATTCAAACCTCCTCACAAAGGAACTAGTGAGATAGTGGTACTGACGGCACTTTTCTGCGTCGAAGCTCACAAAATCAGCGTTACGCAAATATGCGTTAAATTCTTCCTTAATTCCTGCTCGATCCATGAAGTCCTCTGAAGGCCATTCACAAGGCCGCACTAGAGCGTCCCTTCGTGGCTCATCATCAGCATCACGCATTGCATGCCTGGGTCCTTGTTTCCTTGAAGAACCACCTTGGTACATTTTCCTAAGCATATTTTTTCCTCTGAAAAATTTCTGAAATTCTTAGTAACTTCAAATAAAAGTAAACCAAACTCAACAAAATTGATAGCAACTACTCCTACAAGTGCCTGGAGCATATATCATGCATTAGAACTACTTGGAGCCATATAAATTTGACATGCAAGCTCAAGAACATGGTCACCTGGGCAGCACAAATTTGCAATGAATAAAGCACTAGAACAAAAACTAATTGGACCAATGGAGGAGTCACATACCAAGGAACAATCCCCCAAAGCAGTTACCACTACTATCATATTACTTTGCTACTAAATACTTTTTTCTTCAGGACTAAGAAATAAAACACCTGTTTTCTTCGGAGTTGGTTTAGGAATAGGCTCAGGAGTTGGCTCAGGAGCGGGCTCAGGAAGTGTCCAATTATTTTCATTTGTCAACATATTATTCAATAGAATTTCAGCTTCAACCGGTGTTCTTTCCGTGAAAACAGAACAAGCACAACTATCGAGGTAATCCCTGGAAGCATCGGTTAGTCCATTATAAAAGATATCAAGTATTTCATTTTTCTTAAGAGGGTGATCAGGCAAAGCATTAAGTAATTGGAGAAGCCTCCCCCAAGCTTGTGGGAGACTCTCTTCTTCAATTTGCACAAAATTATATATATCCCTTAAGGCAGCTTGTTTCTTATGAGCAGGGAAATATTTAGCAGAGAAGTAATAAATCATATCCTGGGGACTACGCACACAACCAGGATCAAGAGAATTAAACCATATCTTAGCATCACCCTTTAATGAGAACGGAAATATTTTAAGGATATAAAAGTAGAAAGTTCTCTCATCATTAGTGAACAGGGAGGCTATATCATTTAATTTAGTAAGATGTGCCACAATAGTTTCAGATTCATAACCATAAAAAGGATCAGATTCAACGGAAGTAATTATATCAGGATCAATAGAGAATTCATAATACTTATCAGTAACAAAGATAGGTGAAGTAGCATAAGCAGGATCATATTTCATTCTAGCATTTAGAATTTTTTGTTTAAGCTTAGCTAATAATTTCTTAAGGTCACTTCTATCATTGCATGCAAGAAAGTCTATTTTAGTTTCTTCATCCATAACATAGCCCTCGGGCACAACAGGCAATTCATATTTATTAGGAGAGCCTTCATCATCACTTTCATCAATATTATCAGTTTCAATAATTTCATTCTCTCTAGCCCTAGAAAGTTGTTCATCAAGAAATTCACCAAGTGGAACAGTAGTATCTAGCATAGAAGTAGTTTCATCATAAGTATCATGCATAACAGAAGTGGCATCATCAATAATATGCGACATATCAGAATTAATAGCAGAAGCAGGTTTAGGTGTCGCAAGCTTACTCAAAACAGAAGGTGAATCAAGTGCAGAGCTAGATGGCAGTTCCTCACCTCCCCTCGTAGTTGAGGGATAAATTTTTGTTTTCGCGTCTTTCAAGTTCTTCATAGTGACCAGCAGATATAAATCCCAAGTGACTCAAAGAATAGAGCTATGCTCCCCGGCAACGGCACCGGAAAATAGTCTTGATAACCCACAAGTATAGGGGATCGCAATAGTTTTTGAGGGTAGAGTATTCAACCCAAATTTATTGATTCGACACAAGGGGAGCCAAAGAATATTCTCAAGTATTAGCAGCTGAGTTGTCAATTCAACCACACCTGGAAACTTAATATCTGCAGCAAAGTATTTAGTAGCAAAGTAATATGATAGTAGTGGTAACGGTAGCAAAAGTAATATTTTTGGTGTTTTATAGTGATGATAACAATAGCAACGGAAAAGTAAATAAGCGAAGAACAATATATGGAAAGCTTGGAGGAAATGGATCGGTGATAGAGAATTATGCCGGATGCGATCGATCATGTAACAGTCATAACCTAGGGTGACACAGAACTAGCTCCAATTCATCAATGTAATGTAGGCATGTATTCTGAATATAGTCATACGTGCTTATGGAAAAGAACTTGCATGACATCTTTTGTCCTACCCTCCCGTGGCAGCGGGGTCCTTGTGGAAACTAAGGGATATTAAGGCCTCCTTTTAATAGAGTACCAGACCAAAGCATTAACACATAGTGAATACATGAACTCCTCAAACTACGGTCATCACCGGGAGTGGTGCCGATTATTGTCACTTCGGGGTTGCCGGATCATAACACATAGTAGGTGACTATAGACTTGCAAGATATGATCAAGAACTGACATATATTCATGAAAACATAATAGGTTCAGATCTGAAATCATGGCACTTGGGCCCTAGTGATAAGCATTAAGCATATCAATGCCATAGCAACATCAATCTCAAAACATAGTGGATACTAGGGATCAAACCCTAACAAAACTAACTCGATTACATGATAAATCTCATCCAACCCATCACCGTCCAGCAAGCCTACGATGGAATTACTCACGCACGGCGGTGAGCATCATGAAATTGGTGATGGAGGAAGGTTGATGATGATGATGGCGACGGATTCCCCTCTCCGGAGCCCCGAACGGACTCCAGATCAGCCCTCCCGAGAGATTTTAGGGCTTGGCGGCGGCTCCGTATAGTAAAACGTGATGAATCCTTCTTCATTTTGTTCTCCCCGAACACGAATATATGTAGTTGGAATTGAGGTTGGTGGAGCTCCAGGGGGCCCATGAGGCAGGGGGCGCACCCAGGGGGCAGGCGCGCCCCCACCCTTGTGGCTAGGGTGAAAGTGTGTTATATCGACTAGAGGGGGTGAATAGGCCATTTTTATGAAATTCTTCACTGAGGAATTTGCCAGCGAGGAGATTCCTTAGCGAAGACCTACTAGCAGCGGAATGAGTACTCAAAAGTAAACATAACAGAATACAAGCATAGTCATCATGATGAAATGAAGACAGGCACAGAGTACAGAAGCGTAAGCATAGGATAACACAGGATGAAGACAAACAGACTAAAGAAATTGAACTGAGGAAATTGAGAAAGTCTTCAGTCAAAGTCTTCAAAACACAGATATGAACAAGCACACAACACAGTTATGAGGAAATGAAAGAGTTGAGGAAATAGAACCAGTAAGCTTGGTGATGACAATGATTTGGTAGACCAGTTCCAACTGTTGTCGCAGTTGTACGTCTGGTTGGAGCGGCTGAGTATTTAAACTCGAGGACACACAGTCCCGAACACCCAGTCCTGAACACGCAGCTCAGGACACCCAGTCCTCACCGTATTCTCCTTGAACTAAGGTCACACAGACCTCGTCCAATCACTCGTGGTAAGTCTTCAGGCAACTTCCAAACCTTCACAAACTCGGCCACTCGGCAATCAACAATACTAGACCATGACGCCTAACCGTCTGGAAGAAGCACAGTCTTCAAAGGTAACAAGCGTCGGATCCACGCAGGATCAATCTCTTCAGTGATGCTCAATCACTTGGGGTTTGTAGGTGTTTGGGTTTTGGGTTTTTGGTTTTTCCTCACTTGATGATTTTCGCTCAAAGTCCTCAGAGGATGGGTTGCTCTCAAATGATAAGTGTCAGTTTCTCTCGGAGCAGCCAGCTAGTGGTTGTAGGGGCGGCTATTTATAGCCTAGGGAGCAGCCCGACATGATAAGACATAAATGCCCTTCAATGATATGACCGTTAGGTGGATAGATATTTTGGGACAGCTGGCACATAGCACAGCAACGATCGGAATTTTGAGTAGCAAAATCCTCAGGGCTATCATGTTCCTCACTGTGTAGGTAATCCGCACTGGCGAATTCCTAACTCCCCAGTCAGAACAAATTCCTCAGAGACCAGAAGTGCTTCGTCTCTGTCACTGAAGAAATTGATTGAACTGTATGAGATTTCCAATGGCTTCACTTGAAGGGATTGGTAGGTGTAGGATTTTGAGTTGAGCATCACATGGAAATTTTTCCATAGTATTTCCTCGACCCCCTTTAATAGTACGGTGTTTTCTATGACTCAAGAAAGAGAAAATGAAACTATGAAAACAAAAGTTTTCACGCTTCATGTTCCTCGAATGAATACCAAGTCTTCAAGGTCACACCAATTTCTTCACTTCCAAAGTCTTCAGAAAGTCTTCAGAAATCCAAAGTCTTTAGTCGAAGAACATCATTTTTAGGGGTCGACTTTCTCTGTAACTATCAAACTCCTCATAGACTTATAGACCTGTATACACTCACAAACGCATTAGTCCCTTAACCTATAAGTCTTCAATACACCAAAATCACTAAGGGGCACTAGATGCACTTACAATCTCCCCCTTTTTGGTGATGGATGACAATATAGATTAAGTTTTCAACGGGGATAAACATATGAAGTGTAACTACTAATATTGAGGAATTTGATTGCAAGATATAGAAGAACTCCCCCTGAAGATGTGCATAGTGAGGAATTTGCTTTTGAAGCAATGCACACTTGAAGAGTTGAATCATGGAGATCTCCCCCTATATCTTGTAATTCATACACGCATTTAACATATAACAGTGAAGAATTTGAAATGCATGATGAAATATGGTGACTGATGTAATTTAGCATGCGTGCAATAATATTAACGAGGAATAAGCATGCAGAAAAACGTATCAAGAATATCAGAGCACCATCAGGTTTAAGTTTACAACTCGATCAATAAAGTCGCAGAAGAACGAGAGTTGTAACTTAACAAAAAAACGCCCATATAGAAAGACCCGCTTGAAGACTAACTCAAAATTCTCCCCCTTTGTCATAAAATGACCAAAAGGATCGAATATGAGGACTAACGCCCCTGAAGAATATCAAGTTGATGAAGGAGCACCAGCATTGTTGGGGTCGTTTGTCGTAGTAGGGCCTGCCGCAGTGTCGTCCAAGTCTTCATTTTCATCAGTGTCGCGCGATGAAGAATATGAGCTGGCCACCAGAGAAGGAACCTTGACCTTCTTGAATTTCTTCGGTGGAGGTGCAGACCAGTCAAAATCTTCTTTGAGACCCATGTTCTTCAGATCTTCTTCACCATACAGATGTGACACGATTGCCCAGGTGCGACCGAAGACTTGATGGAGGTAGTAATGGTTTTTCTTCACTGCATTGTGTGTGGCAGTCATGTTGTGAAGTGAACCAAACTGACGCTTAACCCATTTGTGATTTCAATCCACCTTCTGGTGAAGACTAAGCAGAAGTTCACGGCCAGTCATCACGCGTGGAGCAGTGGCTTGAGGAGTGGACTTGGGTGCATTGGCAGAGTCATGTGTGGCAGAGTCATCATTGGTGGAATAAGATGTAGCTTTGCGAAAATGACCATCCAATGGACGAATGCCTTCATCTATTACAGCTAGTGCCTTGCCCTTTCCATCAACTGAGGAATATGTCTGCTTGAGGACTTCAATTGGGGGCAAGTAGCTGAGGTGATTCTGGAAATCAGCTTTGTAGTTGAGTGAAGACCTTGTCCTGAGGAATCTCATAATCCAAGGTGCATAAGGCTTCAGCTCAAACGGAGACAGTGCAACATTTGCCATAGTCCTCATGAAGAAATCATGATAATTGACAGGAATGCCATGAACGATGTTGAATACCAGATTCTTCATGATGCCAACAATTTCCTCATCAGATGAGTCATGGCCTTTGATGGGACTGATTGTCCTCGTAAGAATATGATAGACAGTTCTGGGCACGTACAACAATTCCTTCACGAGGAATTTGGTTTGTGGTGCCTGGCCTGGTTTCAAAGGCTTCATCAGCACCTGCATGTAATGATGTGTGAGCTTAGGTTCACTGTAGATGCAGCAAGCTTCTTCAAGGGGGGTACTGAGTGGTAGAGCACAAAGCAATTCAGAGGCTGGTGCAGTGTAGTGAGTGTTTTTAGACATCCAGTCCAGCACCCATGAATTCACATCTTCAGCATCTCCGATGATGTGCAGCGTTGCATAGAATTGAAGAATCAGTTCTTCATTCCAATCGCAGATGTCAGAGCAAAAGTTTAGCAGTCCAGCGTCGTGAAGAACACTGAGGACTGGTGCAAAGCACGGCAGAGATTCCATATCCACGTGAGGAATATGCTCATGGTAGAAGATTTTCTCCTTGTTGAACAGCACTGAGGAATAGAAATTTGCTTGACTGGCAGTCCAGAAACGCCTCTTCCTAATGCGAGCAGAGTTATATGGGTTGTAATCTTCGAAGAATACATGCTCGCCAAAGAAATCATCAGCCTTGAACTTTTGCTTGCGTGAGAATGGGTCCTTTGGCTTCGGCAAAGGAGTGTCAGTGAGTTGCATCACGACCTTAGGAATCTCAATCGCAGGTTCTTCAGGCTGAGGAATTTCTGGTTCCTCCTCAGTGATAGTCTGCGTCGTTGGTTGTTCAGCAGCAACAGTTTCTTCAGCGCTAGTGGCTGGAATTTTCTCATGGACAGATGCAGTGGGATGAGTTTCTTCAGAGCCCATATGTACAGTTTGTGTGGGGGACTGAGGAATTTGCTGTAGAGGGGTGAACATTGGAGAATTTGGATGTTGACCTTCCCAGAATTCATCACTGTTTATAGGTGTGGATCAGCCAACGTCCACATCTTCATCTTCCATTTCTTCAACGCCAGGCTCTTCAGCTGTGAACTGAAGCATAGGCGAGGAGATGATAGGTGTTGAAGGGATCGCATCCACTTCAATTTCTTCATGCAATGGTTCAGACGAAGCAGCAGAAGGAGTTTCTTCATCAGATCCGCTGGGGATCACATAGTCTTCATCAAAAGGAACAAGGTCCTTTGATGGCCTGGTTGAGATGGGAACAACATCAATGGGATTCGCAAATGAACTTGTCATAGGCTTCATTTTCTTCGGAGCTGAAGAATCTGAAGCAGCTGATGCTTTCCTTTTCTTCACTGCAGCATGCTCTGCAGCCTTGGTCTTCTTCATATCTGATGCAGAGGGAAGGATTGGAGTTGAAGTTGGTGCAGGAGCAGCTGAGGAATCTGGTTGATTTTCTTCAGGCACAACTGATGCAGTTGCCCCGAGTTCTTCAGTTACTTCAGGCGCACCACTAGTGGGTGCCCTGGCAATTTCTTCAGTGGCTAGAATGCAGTCATCAGCCCTGGAACTCACATTTTCTTTAGCAGCCTGATTTTCATCAGCGGTGCTGGCATTTTCTTTAGTAGGCTGAGCAGATGCTTCAGCCTGAGGAATTTCCTGTTGCGTTGGGGCTGCAACATTGGAAGTGAAGTTGTCCACAAGTTTCACAAAACGAACCTTGGCTCCAAGCCAATCAGCGCGATATGCGTCAAAGTCATCACTGAGTTTCTTGATCTCATTCTGAATAGTGACAAGTTCTTCAGTTGTCATAGAGATAACGTTTTTCTTCAGATAGCGCTCTTTCTTGTACCGCGCTTTATTGATCTGCCTGGCCTTCTCAAGTTTCCACTTTTCTTCTTGAATGAAGTGGGTCAGCATGTGACTTTGGCCAGGAGTCAGCTTGAAGTCAGGCAAGGGGGTGTTGGGGTCCTTGTGCCAAACATCAATGTAGTCGAGGATCAACTTGGGATCCAAAAGCAGTGGCACCTCTGATCCTTTGGCTCTAGCGGCCCTGACTTGCCTGTCTCTGATGATTTCTGCAAGTTCATCATCATCAGTTTCATCTTCTTCAGACGGTACTTGGAAAGCAACTTGTTTCTTTTGAGGACTTGGGCGAGGACCTCGTCCAGCAGTGGCCTTTGTCTTCAGCAGTGAGGGGCCAGCTGAGGAACTTGGTGCAGCTGAGGAACTAGCTGAGACACCTGAGGCAATGGAGATGCCTTCAGTCCTTTGGCACGAGGCGAGATGCACATGTGCTGAGGATTTAGTCGGAACAACTGAGGGCTTTGGTGGAGGAGCTGAGGACTTTGGAGGAGCAGGAGCAGCATGACGAATTGGCCATGAGGGCTTTGAGGATTCTGGCGTGAGGGCATTGCTGAGGAACTTGGCCTTGAGGGCATTGTTGGTGAAGCACTTGGCTTGCGCGCAGGCTTCTTTGACATAGCCTTCTTTGGCTTGACAGCAAAGGCCTCAGCAGAGGTAGCAGCAGCAGCAGAGTCTTCATTGAATTTCCTCACTGCTTCTTTGGCTTGCTTAGCCAACTTGGCTTGGTGCTTGGCCCATTCATCAGGATAGTCCTCACCGCGCTTGAGGCTGGTGGGATCAATGATTTGGCCAGGTGCCAACGGAGGTCTTGGGCATGGAGGATTGAGTGCGAATTTCTTCATGTACTTAGGAGTGACATATTTGTACTCCCTCCACTCTCTAGCCCATCTCCTCTATATCTTCTGAATGCGCACTTTGCGCTCATTCTTGTTTTCCTCAGTAGGTGTGCAGTACCCAGCATATATTTCATCAGGGATCTCAAACGCTGTATTTACCTCAGGCCTCTTTCCTCCCTTCTGTGGCTTCTTACCGTCAGCCATTTTCTTCAGTTGAGGAATTTGAACAATTGAATTCTCTGAAGAAGTATGCAACTTTTCTTCGAGGAACGCTGCAAATGAG
This sequence comes from Triticum urartu, assembly GCF_003073215.2. NCBI lineage: Eukaryota > Viridiplantae > Streptophyta > Magnoliopsida > Poales > Poaceae > Triticum > Triticum urartu. The sequence goes on from NC_053023.1 coordinate 270,377,458, forward strand.
TTAAGTTTATGAGAACCTAGTGATTCAGTAGCTGACATGTGTACCTGTGAACAGAGTACAGTTGCAAGGAATTTGGAGAGGTCATATGCGTTCTCAGAAGGTTTTGTAAAAAGAACAAGTTAGAGGAATTTGACCAGATGAGTCTTGAAGAAGTTCACTAAGCGTTCTTTGTCTTAGGTTCCAGAGATGTGTAGATTAAAAATCCAGACATTTGAGGAATCTTGAAGAAAAACATGGCTTAGAGAAACGAATCAAGAACAGATGACTTGTGAGGTGTTTAGTGTGTGAAGCTATGAAGAAAAACACCTTTGAAGATTTTGAAGATAATCATTCGAATCAACGAGGGTAGTAAAAGTAACTTTTAATTACCCTGGACGAAGAACACGATGAACTGGAGTGAGGAGATGTGAAGTTCGTCTGTGCAGATCTTCCACGCCCTAACTTGGCGGAGGAAGACGGCTAGGGCGGTGCCGAAATGAAGATTTCTGCGGTCCGCGTGAGTACGTCGGCGATGAGGTCGTGGCAGTGAAGCTCTTCCTCACTGGCGGCGATGAAGTAGCGGCGGCACTAGGGTTTGAGAAGCTCGAGCTGGAGAGAGAGATCGAGCGGAGTAAAAGAAGTGAGGAAGGGAAGGAGGGGTATTTATAGCCACGGTGAAAAACTGCTTGCCCGAAGAAATTGGATGAACGTGCCCCTGACCCTTCTCATTCGCTTGACATGTGTCACCCACGTATTGAGAGGTGGAGATCGTGTGCGATCGTGGGCGAGTGGATAAGTATAACGTAGGATGCGGAACGATTTGAGCGGCAAAGCCGAAAATTTAGATAAGATAGGTTTTAAAGTTCCGTTCGCAATTTCTTCAGCTGACAAGGACACAGTGAAGATTTTGAACGAGTTTCAAATAGAACGCACATGAAGAATTTGTGAACAGATTGGGTTGAGTATAGCATAGAGGGGAAGGGTCCGATCACATTCACTTAGCAGAAAACCAACTTGAAGAAATAGCAATAAGTGAATGCTATAGAGAACATAAACTCATATATATATACATATATATATATAGCCAATGAAGAGAAACGACGGAAACAGTGAAGACTATGCAAAGTTGAAGAATATGAATAATTTGAGGAATTTCAACTTTTCGTGGTGGCGTGACGCACCATATAAGAATGGTGATTTCAGATACCGCGTACAATTATCGTAGGGTTCTGAGAATCAAATTCTTCATTAATTTCTTCACACTAAGAGTGTTATTCTTCATTGATTGAAGAAAAACGTTTCTTCATGTGTTGCACATCTAAGTCATCAATTTTGCATTAAGTGTTAGCATGTGTGTCCTTTTCAAAGAACATTCGAAGATTCTAGGATATTTAGCTCACACCGCAACTTGCTAAATCTCTTCTCATCCAAGGGCTTTGTGAAGATATCGGCTAGCTCTTCTTCAGTCTTCACATGCTCAATAGAAATGTCGCCCTTCAACACATGATCACGAAGAAAATGATGATGAATCTGAATGTGCTTTGTCTTCGAGTGCTAAACTGGGTTGTGAGCAATCTTGATGGCACTCTCATTGTCACAAAAGAGAGGCACGTTCTTCATGTTGACGCTATAGTCCTTGAGAATTTGCTTCATCCATAGCAATTGGGCACAGGAAGAACCAGCGGCAATGTACTCAGCTTCAGCAGTAGATAGTGATATGCAGTTCTGTTTCTTCGAGGACCAACAGACCAAAGATCGTCCGAGGAAATGACATGTACCAGATGTTGACTTGCGGTCCACACGATCACCAACATAGTCAGAGTCAGAATATCCAATGAGATCAAAAGCCGAGCCCTTGGGGTACCATAATCCAAGTGTTGGTGTGTGAGCTAGATATCGAAGAATATGCTTCACAACCTTATGGTGTGATTCCTTCGGTGTATCTTGAAATCGGGCACACATGCAAACACTAAGCATTATATCTGGCCTAGATGCACATAAGTACAATAAAGAACCTATCATGGAGCGGTATACCTTATGATCGAAGTCAATACCATTTTCATCGGTGCACAGATGGCCATTTGTGGGCATAGGAATTTTGACGCCTTTGCAATCTTGCATGCCGAATTTCCTCAGTACATCCTTGAGGTATTTCTCCTGAGATATGAATATGCCATTGCGTTGTTGACGAATTTGAAGACCTAAGAGGAATTTCAACTCTCCCATCATAGACATTTGGTATTCTTCACTCATCATATAGGCAAATTCATCACTATAACGTTGGTCGGTATAGCCAAAGATAATATCATCAACATATATTTGGCACACAAACAATTCACCATCATAAGATTTAGTGAAAAGAGTAGGGTCGAGTGAGTCGGGTTTGAAGCCTTTCGTCATGAGGAATTTCTTCAAAGTATCATACCAAGCCCGTGGGGCCTGCTTGAGGCCATAGAGGGCCTTGTTGAGTCTGAAGACTTTGTCAGGATTCTTTGGATCTTCAAAACCTGGGGGTTGAGCAACATATACTTCTTCCTCAAGCTTACCATTGAGGAATTCACTTTTCACATCCATTTGATATAAAGTGATATCATGATGGTTAGCATAAGCAAGTAATATGCGAATAGCCTCAAGTCTAGCAACAGGTGCAAAAGTTTCATCGAAATCAATTCCTTCAACCTGTGTGTAGCCTTGAGCTACAAGCCGTGCCTTATTCCTCACCACAAGGCCATTTTCATCTTGCTTGTTGCGGTAGATCCACTTTGTGCCGATGATATTGTGCTTGGGAGGATCTGGACGTTTGACCAGTTCCCAGACATTGTTGAGCTCGAACTGATGTAATTCTTCTTGCATGGCCTGAATCCACTCAGGCTCCAGAAATGCTTCATCTACCTTAGTGGGCTCTGTAATAGAGACAAAAGCATACTGCCCACAAAAGTTAGACAAATGTGAAGCTTTTGAGCGTGTGAGAGGACCTGGCGCTTTGATGTCATTGATGATCTTTTCAACTTGCACTTCTTTTGCAATGCGAGGATGAGCTGGTTGCCGTTGAAGAATTTGATCAGCGTTTTCTTCAGCACCATTTTCTTCAGCATTTTCTTCAGGTGCATTAGCTCGACGTTCTTCATGTTCTGGAATGAGTACTTCAGCAGATTCTTCAGTGGGAATGACATCCTCAGTAGCCTTGAACTTGATAGTTTCCTTAGGTGCTGGTTCATCTATCACAGTAGGTAGGTGCTCTCTTTGCGAGCCATTAGTTTCATCGAACCGCACATCTACAGTTTCAACAACTTTGTGAAGAACGTTGTTGAAGAATCTGTAGGTGTGCGAGTCCTTTCCGTAACCAAGCATAAAACCTTCATGTGCTTTCGGTGCAAATTTTGAGTTGTGATGAGGATCTCTAATCCAACATTTAGCACCGAAGACTTTGAAATAACTTTCATTGGGTTTCTTATCAGTGAGGAGTTCATAGGCAGTTTTGTTGAAGAATTTGTGAAGATATACTCTGTTGATGATGTGGCACGCAGTATCAATTGCCTCAGTCCAGAATCGACGAGGCGTTTTGTATTCATCAAGCATAGTGCGAGCCATCTCAGCAAGAGTCATGTTCTTATGCTCCACAACGTCGTTCTGCTGAGGAGTATAAGGAGCAGATAACTCATGAGTAATACCAAGTTCATCAAGTGTCGGGACCCCGATCCTAAGTCACACCGATCTAGCATGTAACACTTCATATCACTTTGCGGCCTCACGCACGGTATTCCCATGGGTGCCACCTTACCTGGCCCGGGACCATTTGCGCCTTTTGGCTCACGTATATGATAGTGTCGCTAGCATCCATATGACAGAGAACCCGGGCCGACATGACTAGTCGTGAACCCAAAGTAGCACTAACTTACAGGGACATGCATACATGAATCAACCTCGAGCATGTCGGTCAACAGCGTATGAATCCGGGCTGTAGCACTGGCCTAACAGGACTCCGGGAACCCGAGCTGTAGCAGGCTATACAGGACTCCGGATGTCACCGCGTGACATTTCCCCGAAGGGACAGACACAGGAACGAAGTGAATCACATGCCGGCCAGTCAAGTGTTCCGGAGCAGTAGTGCTGGGCTAGCAGAACTCCGGTGAACCGGGCTGTAGCGGACTACTATGGCACATGGAAGCACAAGACTACATTTCCCCATAAGAGAGGCTATCAGAGGTAAACAACTAGGTTGTCGGATCCCACACATAGCAATACACATTACACTTACGCATAACATGCAAGTATGTGATGTACATCATGGCATCACGACATAACTCAAACTCATATAGATAAAGGCCCAGAAGAGCCACATAGCATTCAATACAAACAGGGGTCTCATGACCCATCATTCAGAGCATACAAGCAACGGAAACATTACATGTCTGAGTACAGACAACTACAAAGGAAAAGACTAAGAAGCCTGACTAAACACGACCCTCCCAAGGGTACAAGATCGTAGCTGGGATACAAGCTACTCGTCGAAGCCACTAGTGTAACCAACTGCAAAACAAAAATAAGCAAACATGAGTACAAAGGTACCCAGCAAGTCTTACATCAGAGCTATCTACATATGCAACATTATCAACAAAGGGGGTGGTGGAGTTTAACAGCAGCAAGCCAGCTTTGACTTAGTGGCTAACCTATACTACAAGTATCAGAAACTTCTTTGAGGTAAGAAGACGCACACGAGTGCACATGTTCACCATATCAATACTCCACTATGGATCCGTTCCCGTCTTCCTACGAGAAGGCCATCCATAGCACTCACGCTTATCTTGCGGATTTTAGAGTATCCACTTCAAGTTGTCTATGTACTACATAAGTACTCCAAGTTTCCATATCCGAGGAAAATGGCTATTCGAATAGACGATATTGACCCTGCAGGGGTGTACTTCTTCACACATGCTCCTGCCACTTATAGCCCTGTACACGTCATGTACCTCGGCAACCTTCAAGCGGAAGCCGGGTGAGGGAGTCGGCCACAACCTGACTAACCACACAAGTCTCTCATCCAGGTTTATCGCCTATTCGGGTTCCATCCGCAAGGAGATCTGACCGGGGTGTCGCTCACGGCCCCAAACGATGTGTGCAGGGTTCCCAAGCCCACCATCCGGGTGCCACTTGGTACGCTGTGCCATGGTGCCTAGTCTATCCCAAGCCCATCCTGTTGAACACCACCTGGTAGACAAGTAGCACTACCTACAAATGCCAGAAACTAGTTGCAACTCCTGGACAGAGATCAAGCGGATTAATAAGCCGAGAGGGGCCGGATAACCGGAACCCAATGTGTGGTAGTAACTGGACTTGGATAACATACACAGAACTCAGTGCTTAAGGACGGTTCCAATGAGACAACCCACCATGTACTCCTACATGGCCTCTCATCGCTACCTTTACCAAAACGTGTTCACACACTTAGCCTTTACCGGTAGGACATGTTCACCACTCCGATTCATTCCCGATGAATCAGACCTGACACAACTCTAAGCATAGCTGGCATAAAGAAAAACAAGCATGGATGAGCAGGCACATCAAGGCTCAAGCAACTCCTACTCATGCTAGTGGGTTTCAACTATTTACTGTGGCAATGACAGGTCATGCAGAGGAATGGGTACAGCTACCGCAACAGAAAGTAGCAGTTTGAATCGTTGTTGTCCTAATGCAGTAAAAGGAGCAGGAGCGAGAGAGTGGGATTTATCGAGATGCTCAAGGGGGTTTGCTTGCCTGATAGATCCACGAAGAAGCACTGCTCCTCAGACAGGTACTCGGGACACCTTCCGGAGTAGACCTATCGAGAGGGGACGGTGCCGGCAATCAATAAACAACCATATGAAACAATATGATGCACGAAGATGACCTTTCAAAGATGCTATGATTTGCCCTAATGCATCTAGCATCAATTTGGTTGAAGTCCATATGAACCAAGGGTTCATATGCAAACCCCAAATTAAGTATATAACATGCCATTATTACGTTTTCACTTATACAGCAAGTATAAGTTGGCTTTTCATGCATGAAACTAGCATAAATGGATTCCTTGCATTTTTCTGATGATTTTTCATATATAAATTATTTCATTCTGAGCTACGGTTTAATTTCTATGATTTTTAGAATTTTTAACTATTTTCTGGAATTCTCTGAATTATTTAAAGTCCAGAAATGAATTACAGCGTCAGCGTGACGTCACAGAGGCGTCATCAGGTCAACGGCTCGGTCTAGGTCAAACCTGGACGGTGGGGCCCGCGTGTTAGTGTCACAGGGCTAATCCTATTTTAGTTAACCCTAAACTAGGTAATTAGATGGGGCTGGCCCCACATGTCAATGGCCCAGGGGAGGTCAAACCCCTGGTCAACAGGCCCAACACGCCGGCGGCTCGTCGCCGGTGACAGCACGCACGGCGGAGGCTCGGGTTTCGCCCTCAGGCGACCAAAAAGGACGGCGGAGGGGCTCTGTGTGGACCTGGGCGTGCGCCGCATCCAGGGAAGCACACGAGAGGGGCTGGGGTGGCCGGAGTCGACGGCACCGACGAGCGGAGCGACGCCGCAGTTCGGGCGCACTCGAGAACAGGGCTGCGGTGGCCGTGGAGTGGCGTGCTTAGCTCCTACGGCACCTACGCGGCGCGGTGAGCACGTGGGTGTGCTCGGTTGGGAACTACGACGGCTGTGGCCACGGCGGCGAGAAACTCGGGCGGCGGCGCGGTTCGGTCTCCGGCGGAGCGACGGCTACAACGTGGAAATGGAGCGCAAAGGAGGGGGGTTCGGGTCAGTGGCTCACGGCGAGTCGGACGAGCAGGTCGGTGAGGCCGGAGGAGCGTCGGAGCGGGCGGGGCGGTGAGGCGGATCTCCAGCGACCCGAGGAGGATGAAGGGGTCGGGGACGATGCTTCGAGGCGTCCGGCGCCGCGTGGCCCGGCGAAGAGGACTAGGGCGACGAGGCGGATCTCGTGGGCATGTCGGAGAGGCGAGGGGAAGGCGGTGGCCGCGGTGGCACACGGCGGTGCTCTCCGCTGCGCTTGGGACAGAGGGGGAGAGCGAGACAGAGGATGGGGAGGAGCTCGGGGAGAATGGAGAGAGACCAGGGGGGCTCGGTGGAGCTCTCGGGGGTGGACAGCGCCGAGGAGGGAGAGTAGGCAGCAAGCAGCTGCCTGGCGGGCATGCACGCTCGCCGTGCTCCCTTTCGCCGCTGCCTCCTGGCAAGGGAGACGACTGGCAACGGCCAGTTGGGCCGGGCCACTGCTGGACCGTGGTGGGGCGCCAGGTAAGTCAGGTAAATCCTTTTTCCTGTTTTCTATTTCTATTTCTGACATTTGTTTTGTATCCAAAAGAAATGTTAATACACTTTCCTAAATGCTGAAAATATTTGTGGCATCTAGATATAATATTCCAGAGGCCCTTACCAATTCCCAACATTTTTGGAGCCATTAAAATATTTATATAATTTAAACAGCTCCAAATCAAATATTTATGCATTGATTCAAAAATCCAAAATGTGTAGCAAAAATGTGCATCACTTCTGGTTGTTGTTCCCAACATTTTCCAAAGAGCATGAACATTTTTTAATAGCATTTTGGGTTCATTGAAAATCCATTTTAAAGTTGAACCTATTTGAATTTGCTTTGGTGCTAGGGTTTGCAACTTTCCCCATTTCAAATTTATTTGAAATTTAAACATGATGCACAAGCAAGCCTAGGATCATACCAGAACTAGGGATGTGACAGCTCGCCCCCACTCGAAGAAATCTCGTCCCGAGATTCAGGAGTTGGCGGAAAGAAAGCAGGGTACTCAAGTCGAAGACGATCTTCTCGCTCCCAAGTAGCTTCTCTCTCGGAATGATGAGACCATTGAACCTTGAGAAACTTGATGTTATGACGTCGAGTGGCGCGCTCTGCTTGATCCAGAATGCTAACAGGGTACTCTCGATAAGTAAGGTTATCTTGGAGATCAAGCGTTTCGTGGTCCACTCCGCGGATGGGATCCGAGAAGCAACGCCTGAGTTGAGAGACGTGGAAGACATCATGAACTCGAGAAAGATATGGGGGTAGTTCCAACTGGTAGGCAACCTCTCCTCGTTTGGCGAGAATGCGAAAAGGACCAATGTAATGAGGAGCCAACTTGCCCTTGATACCGAAACGATGGGTACCCTTCAAAGGAGTAACCCGAAGGTAAGCCTTGTCGCCAACTTCATAAGCCACTTCCTTATGACGACGGTCATACTGGCTCTTTTGACGAGATTGTGCTGTTTTCAAATTCTCACGAATGATGCGAACTTGCTCTTCTGCCTCCTGGATCATATCCGGTCCAAAGAATTGTCTTTCACCGGTTTCTGACCAGTTCAAAGGTGTTCGACATCTTCATCCATAGAGAATCTCAAAAGGAGCTTTCTTAAGACTGGAATGGTAGCTATTGTTATAAGCAAACTCGGCAAAAGGAAGACATTTGTCCCAATCCATACCAAATGAGATAACGCAAGCTCTAAGCATGTCTTCAAGAATTTGGTTGACCCTTTCCACCTGACCACTTGATTGAGGGTGGAAAGCGGTACTGAAGGAAAGATGGGTGCCCATGGCAGTTTGGAAACTTTCCCAGAAATGAGAGGTGAAAAGACTGCCACAGTCTGAATTGATCTCTAGTGGAACACCATGGAGTGACACTATTCGGGAGATATATAAGTCAGCGAGCTGACTAGCAGTGATACTCTCTCGAACAGGTAGGAAGTGAGCCACTTTGGAAAGACGGTCAATGACTACGAAGATAGCATTATTTCCTTTCTTAGTCCTGGGAAAGCCGGTGATGAAGTCCATACCAACTTTGTCCCATTTCCAGTCAGGAATAGCTAAAGGTTGAAGGGTGCCAGCAGGTCTTTGATGCTCTGCCTTAACGCGACGACAAACATCACAGTTGGCAATATACTGAGCAATTTCTCTCTTCATCCTAGTCCACCAGAACCTCTGGCGTAGGTCCTAATACATCTTTGTACTACCGGGATGAATCGTGAGAGGGGATTCATGGGCCTCCTTAAGGATCAGTTGCTGCATCTGTTGACATTTGGGAACCACCAAACGGTTTCCAAAGTAAACAACACCTCGTTCATCCATAGAGAAACAGTTGGCAACTCCCTTGGAAATATTCTTCTTGATTCGGGAGATTCCTGTATCATGCTTCTGAGCCTCTATGATCTGATCCGTAAGGGTAGGTTTCGCCACCAAGGTAGAAAGAGAACCACGAGGAGCTATGTGAAGGTTAAGCTTACAAAATTCCTCATGGAGGGGTGGTTGACCTTGTTGCAACATGAGGTTGTTGCAATAGGATTTATGACTTAAAGCATCAGCCATGACATTGGCTTTGCCTGGGGTGTAGGTGATTCCTAAGTCGTAATCCGAGATCAACTCCAACCAACGTCTCTGTATGAGATTCAGATCCGGTTGGGGGAAGATATACTTGAGACTCTGATGGTCAGTGTATATTTTGCAACGGTTACCAAGAAGGTAATGTCGCCAAGTCTTAAGTGCATAGACTACGGCTGCAAGCTCCAGATCATGTGTAGGATAATTTTCCTCATGTGGATGCAACTGTCGAGATGCATAGGCAATCACATGACGATCCTGCATAAGAATACAACCTAGTCCTTGACGTGAAGCGTCGCAATAGATAACAAAGTCTTTAGTGAAATCCGGTGGCACGAGTATGGGCGCAGAAGTCAGGCGTCTTTTCAGTTCCTGAAAACTGTGCTCACACTGTGGGGTCCACTCAAACCTTTTATCTTTCTTGAGAAGCTCTGTGAGGGGTTTGGCCACTTTGGATAAGTTTTCAATGAAGCGGCGACAATAACTGGCTAGACCAAGGAAACTCCTAACTTGTTTGACCGTTTTGGGTGGAGTCCAATCGAGAACGGCTTTGACTCTCTTGGGATTGACAGCAATGCCCTTACCAGAGATCACGTGGCCCAAATAGGTCACTTCTGGCAACCAAAATTCACACTTGGAGAACTTGGCATAAAGGCGGTGCTCTCTGAGTTTTTCTAACACGAGTCTGAGATGTTCGACATGCTCTTCCTCGTTCTTCGAGTAAATAAGAATATCATCGAGATAAACCACGACGAACTTATCTAAGTACTCCATAAAGATCGAGTTCATCAAGCAGGAGAAAGTAGCTGGAGCATTGGTTAGGCCGAAAGACATCACGGTGTACTCGTATTGACCATAACGAGTGACAAAGGCCGTTTTGGGAATGTCCCCGTTTCTGATCTTGATTTGGTGGTAGCCTAACCTCAAATCCATCTTGGAAAAGACTGAGGATCCAGCGAGCTGATCATACAGGTCGTTGATCCTGGGGAGCGGATATTTGTTCTTTATCGTGACCAAATTAACGGGATGATAATCTACAACCATCCGATCCGTACCATCCTTCTTCTTGACGAAGAGGACAGGACAAGCCCAAGGAGAAGAACTGGGACGGATGAAACCCTTTTGCAAGGACTCATCAAGTTGTAACTTAAGCTCGGCTAACTCCAAAGGTGCCATCTTGTATGGTCTCCTAGAGATTGGAACAGTTCCTGGGATAAGTTCTATGACAAACTCTACATCTCTGTCAGGTGGGACACCTGGCAGTTCTTATGGAAAGACATCCGGGAAGTCACGGACTACCAGAATATCTTCAAGGTCTGGAAGAGGGCTGGCATTAAGAGAATAGAGTTGGCGCCTTGCAACTCTAGTAGAGACAGTGACTATTTTGCCAGATGGATGTGTAAGTTGAACAGATCTAGTGTAACAATCGATCTTGGCATGATGAGCTGTCATCCAGTCCATACCCAAGATGATGTTATTATCTGAGGACTTTAGAGATATCAAAGAAGTAAGGAATACCAGTCTGTCAACAAGGATTTCATTACCATGGCTTACCTTGGAGGTTTGCCATTTGGAACCAGGAGTCTGGATTATTAGTGGAGTCGGCATATCACAAAATGACATGTCGTGCAACCGAGCATAACCTTCGGATATGAAGGAGTGGGATGCTCCAGTATCGAACAGAACTGAAGCTGGGTGACAATTGACAAGAAGCGTACCAAGTACGACGTCGGGATCATCTTGAGCTGCTGTAGCTAAGACATGGTTCACACATGCTCGTTCAATGGAGACTGGCTTGGTACTGATCATCTTGACTGATGGCTTTTCACGGCCAACAGACCTCTCAGACTGGGGTGGAGCATAACTGGACCGAGGGCAGTCGCGTGCATAGTGTCCTGGTTCTCCGCAGGTAAAGCAAGTTCCTGGGGTAGGACATGGACCTACATTGGCAAGTGGTCCACTAATAGGCCTGGGTGGAGCACGTTGCTGAGTTGGGTGAGGCGCCACATCGGATGGCCTCGGTGCATATCCAGGTGGGAGAGCCGAGTTCAGAATCCAAATCCGTCGCTTCTGAGAGCCAGAGCGGGAGGAAGAACCCAGATCACGGTTGTGCTTTCGAGACTCCTCGTAAGTGAGTTGAGCTATCTCTGCATTAATGGCCTTGTTCACAAGAGCCTGGAAAGTATCACAATGATGCAGGTGGAGATCACGACGCAACTTAGGGTTGAGACCCTTCTGGAACCTAGCCTGCTTCTTAGTGTCCGTGGACACTTCTTCTGTAGCATAGCGGGCGAGGTTTCCAAACTCTCTACTGTAAGCATCAACAGGCAGCTTACCCTGGGTAAAACTACAGAACTCTCCCCTCTTGTGGTCAATGAGAGCCTGAGGAATGTGGTGCTCATGAAAAGCCTCGGTGAAATCTTTCCACGTAGGAAACTGGCCAGCTGGAAGCATAGCCTCATAGCTCTGCCACCAAATACTAGCAGGACCTTCCAGGTGATAGGTAGCATAGGTGACCTTGTCACCTTAAGCTACGTTCGCAGAATGCAACTTGCGAGTGATGCTTCGGAGCCAGTAATCTACATCGAGTGGCTCAATGGAATGATGGAAGGTGGGTGGTTTCAGACCAATGAAGTCGGCGATGGAAACCAACTTCTTACGCGGATGTGCGGTGTTTTGCTCAATCTGTGCCAGCAAGCGGTTAGTCTCACGCTTGTTCCTCTCGAATGCTAACAAGAACTCTGCCGTCAAAGGCTGGTCAGGAGGATCCTCGTCCCTACCATCTCCGTGATTCTTGCTATGAGCAACTGAACCTCGGTTAGCAGACGACATCCTGGCACATGAACCAAGGAAACAAGGATGGAATTAGCATCGACATAAGGATGCGAAATGTAATGCAAAAGCATTAGAAACTCTTGAAATCCTAGGACAATTTCGGCAGCATAACGGCTGTAAATGCTCAAAAGGGATTTTGAGACATTCATCAAAGGAATAGCATAATCAATCAACATCATAATATCAAGGTTCCGGGTCAAACTGAGGACACACAGAAGTAGTAGAACTGTACAGTGACACAACCCAACAATCCTAAGACTTTACAGTTTAGTAACACGTCATCCTGAGAGATAGAGGAGAATCCTAGGCCTTAACCCTCGTAGAAAAGAAGAGGCTGACTCAGAAAGAATGACATGAGGTAAAGGAGTAAAAAGAGCCTTACGTTCCCTTCCACAATCAATTCCCTTATATAACTAAAGCATTACTAGACTCAACTTCGACCAGTGTGGCTTGGTAATCCTACAGTCAGTCAGGCTCTGATACCAACACTGTCGGGACCCCGATCCTAAGTCACACCGATCTAGCATGTAACACTTCATATCACTTTGTGGCCTCAGGCACAGTATTCCCACGGGTGCCACCTTACCTGGCCCAGGACCGTTTGCGCCTTTTGGCTCACGTATATGATAGTGTCGCTAGCATCCATATGACAGAGAACCCGGGCCGACATGACTAGTCGTGAACCCAAAGTCGCACTAACTTACAGGGACAGGCATACATGAATCAACCTCGAGCATGTCAGTCAACAGCGTATGAATCCGGGCTGTAGCACTGGGCTAATAGGACTCCGGGAACCCGGGCTGTAGCAGGCTAGACAGGACTCCGGATGTCACCGCGTGATATTTCCCCGAAGGGACAGACACAGGAACGAAGTGAATCACATGCCGGCCAGTCAAGTGTTCTGGAGCAGTAGTGCTGGGCTAGCAGGACTCCGGTGAACCAGGCTGTAGCGGACTACTATGGCACATGGAAGCACAAGACTACATTTCCGCATAAGAGAGGCTATCAGAGGTAAACAACTAGGTTGTCGGATCCCACACATAGCAATACACGTTACACGTACACATAACATGCAAGTATGTGTTGTACATCATGGCATCACAACATAACTCAAACTCATATAGATAAAGGCCCAGAAGAGCCACATAGCATTCAATACAAACAGGATTCTCATGACCCATCATTCAGAGCATACAAGCAACGGAAACATCACATGTCTGAGTACAGACAACTACAAAGGAAAATACTAAGAAGCCTGACTAAACACGACCCTCCCAAGGGTACAAGATCGTAGCTGGGATACAAGCTACTCGTCGAAGCCACTAGTGTAACCAACTGCAAAACATAAATAAGCAAACGTGAGTACAAAGGTACCCAACAAGTCTTACATCAGAGCTATCTACATATGCAACATTATCAACAAAGGGGGTGGTGGAGTTTAACAGCAGCAAGCCCGCTTTGACTCAGTGGCTAACCTATACTACGAGTATCAGAAAACAGCTATTCGAATAGATGATATTGACCCTGCAGGGGTGTACTTCTTCACACACGCTCCCGCCACTTATAACCCTGTACACGTCATGTACCTCGGCAACCTTCAAGTGGAAGCCGGGCGAGGGAGTCGGCCACGACCTGACTAACCACACAAGTCTCTCGTCCAAGTTTATCGCCTATTCGGGTTCCATCCGCAAGGAGATCTGACCGGGGTGTCGCTCACGGCCCCAAACGATGTGTGCAGGGTTCCCAAGCCCACCATCCGGGTGCCACTTGGTACGCTGTGCCACGGTGCCTAGTCTATCCCAAGCCCATCCTGTCGAACACCACCTGGTAGACAAGTAGCACTACCTACAAATGCCAGAAACTAGTTGCAACTCCTGGACAGAGATTAAGCGGATTAATAAGCCGAGAGGGGCCGGATAACCGGAACCCAATGTGTGGTAGTAACTGGACTTGGATAACATACACAGAACTCAGTGCTTAAGGACGGTTCCAATGAGACAACCCACCATGTACTCCTACATGGCCTCTCATCGCTACCTTTACCAAACCGTGTTCACACACTTAGCCTTTACCGGTAGGACATGTTCACCACTCCGATTCATTCCCGATGAATCAGACCTGACACAACTCTAAGCATAGCTGGCATAAAGAAAAACAAGCATGGATGAGCAGGCACATCAAGGCTCAAGCAACTCCTACTCATGCTAGTGGGTTTCAACTATTTACTGTGGCAATGACAGGTCATGCAGAGGAATGGGTACAGCTACCGCAGCAGAAAGTAGCAGTTTGAATCATTGTTGTCCTAATGCAGTAAAAGGAGCAGGAGCGAGAGAGTGGGATTTATCGAGATGCTCAAGGGGGTTTGCTTGCCTGATAGATCCACGAAGAAGCACTGCTCCTCAGACAGGTACTCGGGACACCTTCCGGAGTAGAACCTATCGAGAGGGGACGGTGCCGGCAATCAATAAACAACCATATGAAACAATATGATGCATGAAGATGACCTTTCAAAGATGCTATGATTTGCCCTAATGCATCTAGCATCAATTTGGTTGAAGTCCATATGAACCAAGGTTCATATGCAAACCCCAAATTAAGTATATAACATGCCATTATTACGTTTTCACTTATACAGCAAGTATAAGTTGGTTTTTCATGCATGAAACTAGCATAAATGGATTCCTTGCATTTTTCTGATGATTTTTCATATATAAATTATTTCATTCTGAGCTACGGTTTAATTTCTAGGATTTTTAGAAGTTTTAACTATTTTCTGGAATTCTCTGAATTATTTAAAATCCAGAAATCAATTATTGCGTCAGCGTGACGTCACATAGGCGTCAGCAGGTCAACGGCTCGGTCCAGGTCAAACCTGGATGGTGGGGCCCGCGTGTTAGTGTCACAGGGCTAATCCTATTTTAGTTAACCCTAAACTAGGTAATTAGATGGGGCTGGCCCCACATGTCAATGGCCTAGGGGAGGTTAAACCCCTGGTCAATAGGCCCAACACGCTGGTGGCTCGTCGCCGGCGACAGCACGCACGACGGAGGCTCGGGATTCGCCCTCAGGCGACCAAAAAGGACGGCGGAGGGGCTCTGCGTGGAGCTGGGCATGCGCCGCATCCAGGGAAGCACACGAGAGGGGCTGGGGTGGCCGGAGTCGACGGCACCGACGAGCGGAGCGACGCCGGAGTTCGGGCGCACTCGGGAACGGGGCTGCGGTGGCCGTGGAGTGGCGTGCTTAGCTCCTACAGCACCTACGCGGCGCGGTGAGCACGTGGGTGTGCTCAGTTGGGAGCTACGACGGCTGTGGCCACAACGGCGAGAAGCTCGGGCAGCGGCGTGGTTCGGTCTCCGGCGGAGCGACGGCTACAACATGCAAACAGAGCACAAAGGAGGGGGGTTCGGGTCAGTGGCTCACGGCGAGTCGGACGAGCAGGTCGGTGAGGCCGGAGGAGCGTCGGAGCGAGCGGGGCGGCGAGGCGGATCTCCGGTGACCCGAGGAGGATGAAGGGGTCGGGGACGATGCTTCGAGGCGTCCGGCGCCGCGTGGCCCGGCGGAGAGGACTAGGGCGACGAGGCGGACCTCGTGGGCACGTCGGAGAGGCGAGGGGAAGGCGGTGGTCGCGGTGGCGCACAGCGGTGCTCTCCGCTGCGCTCGGGACAGAGGGGGAGAGCGAGACAGAGGATGGGGTGGAGCTCGGGGAGAATGGAGAGAGACCAGGGGGCTCGGTGGAGCTCTCGGGGGTGGACAACGCCGAGGAGGGAGAGGAGGCAGCAAGCAGCTGCCTGGCGGGCATGCACGCTCACCGTGCTCCCTTTCACCGCTGCCTCCTGGCGAGGGAGACGACTGGCAACGGCCAGTTGGGCCGAGCCACTGCTGAGCCGTGGTGGGGCGCCAGGTAAGTCAGGTAAATCCTTTTCCTGTTTTCTTTTTCTATTTCTGACATTTGTTTTGTATCCAAAAGAAATGTTAAAACACTTTCGTAAATGCTGAAAATATTTGTGGCATCTAGATATAATATTCCAGAGGCCCTTACCAATTCCCAACATTTTTGGAGCCATTAAAATATTTATATAATTTAAACAGCTCCAAATCAAATATTTATGCATTGATTCAAAAATCCAAAATGTGTAGCAAAAATGTGCATCACTTCTGGTTGTTGTTCCCAACATTATCCAAAGAGCATGAACATTTTTGAATAGCATTTTGGGTTCATTGAAAATCCATTTTAAAGTTGAACCTATTTGAATTTGCTTTGGTGCTAGGGTTTGCAACTTTCCCCATTTCAAATTTATTTGAAATTTAAACATGATGCACAAGCAAGCCTAGGATCATACCAGAACTAGGGATGTGACATCAAGATAGTC
The DNA here is from genome assembly GCF_003073215.2 of Triticum urartu. Classification (NCBI taxonomy): domain Eukaryota; kingdom Viridiplantae; phylum Streptophyta; class Magnoliopsida; order Poales; family Poaceae; genus Triticum; species Triticum urartu. The sequence goes on from NC_053023.1 coordinate 270,394,014, forward strand.
ATCGAGACCAGAATTCTTGAACTCAGTGCCATTGTCACTTCTGATGTGCTTCATCTTCACACCAAAGTTGGTTGAAGCCCTCAAGGAAAATCGTTTGAAGACTTCCTGCACTTCATGTTTGTAAGTAACAAGGTGTACCCATGTGTAACGAGAGTAATCATCAACAATAACAAAGCCATATTGAGATGCTTCATTTGAAATAGCAGAATAATGATTAGGACCGAAGAGATCCATGTGAAGCAATTCAAATGGGCGAGTAGTGGTCATGATAGTCTTCGCTGGATGCTTGGCCTTGGTCATCTTCCCAGCTTCACAGGCTCCGCGGTGATCCTTGAGGAATTTGACATTCTCGATGCCAATGACATGCTTCTTCTTCGCAAGCGTGTGCAAATTCCTCATGCCTGCATGACCAAGTCGTCGATGCCAGAGCCAGCCTTCTGAAGCTTTTGCAAGTAAGCACACGGCTGGTTGTGGTCCTGTAGAGAAATCAACAATATACAGGTCTCCTCTCCTAAAGCCTTCGAAGACTTTGGAATTGTCAGCTTCCATAACCACAACACAAGGGTACTTGCCAAAGACAACAACCATATCAAGATCACAAAGCATTGAGACAGACATAAGGTTGTATCCTAAGGACTCAACAAGCATGACGTTGTCCATGTGTTGATCCTTTGTGATCGCAACCTTACCTAGACCCAATACCTGACTTTTGCCTTTGTCAGCAAAGATGATGTGCTTCAGATGCAACGGAGATAATGGAGCATCCATCAATAGATTCTTGTCACTAGTCATGTGGTTTGTACATCCACTATCGAGGACCCACTCAGTGGCTTTGGGTTGATCATCCTGCAGATGAATTAGTGCAGCTTACAAACTCATACACTTCATCAATGAAGAATATGACATCAATTCATCAAATCAATTTCATCATGTAAAGAAACTGATAAAGCAATATGAGGACGTGAGAAATGAAAGTTCATTTCTTCATGATTAGCATGCGTCCTATCAGGCATACTTAGGTCTCCAGCAAATTCTTCAGACGATTATGTACGTCTAGAGACCTGACCCTGCAGAAGAGATTAGTTCTTTTTCTTCACCACCCACATCTGAAGGGGCGGCAAAGAGTTCATCACTCTGCGAGCTCCATACGAGAAGGATGGCATAGAAGCCAGTCCATTTCATTTCACATAAGAGGGGTTAGAGTAAGCATAAGAGTATGCAGAGAAATTCTTCGAGGACTTATGGACATAATGATTTGAAGAATAATGCACATATCCATAATCCTTAGATCTTCCCTGCGAAACAGACGGGTTAGCATGATGATGTTCATATAAGGACTTTGATCCATATGAGGAATATGATCCATGTGAGGAGTTTGGTTCGTATGAGGACTTGGATCCATATGAAGAATTTGGTCCATATGAAGAATTTGATCTGGGGTTCCTATTCTTCACAGGTGGCGTCATAATGACATTCACCTGAAGATTTTCAAGGCATCTTTTGGGAACCCAGATTTTCTTCATAGGGGGACCGTTCCTGTAGTTAGTGCCAACATATCTAGCAAATACTTCACCATTCTAATTTTTGAACAGTTTATAGTTGGAGTCAATTGACTCATCATCAGAATGAGGAGATTCACATGCAAATCCAGATAAGTTAGATGGATCAACTGGAGGTCCCTTTGCAGCAACCCATGTAGTTTTGGGGTACTACTCAGGCTTCCAATATGTACCATCAGCATTGAGTTTCCTCTCAAAGGCAATACCCTCTTTCCTAGGGTTCCTGTCGAGGATCTGCTTTTTAAGCACATCACAAAGAGCCTGATGCCCTTTGAGGCTTTTGTACATGCCTGTCGTGTACAATTCCTTCAACCCTGCATCATCAGTGATACTAGCAATGTCCTCAGATGAGGAATTAGTGATAGCAGAGGTATGTGAAGAATTTGAAACATTAGCAGCATTTGAACATTCAGGTGAAGAATTAGCAGATTCACGTTCAATGCACTTCAAGCATGGAGGAACAAATTCCTCCTGAGAAGCGCTGATTTGTTGAGCAAGTAATGAATCGTGCTCCTTCTGAAGATCTTCATAACTCACTCTTAGCTTCTCAAGGTCTTGCTTTCTTTGAAGAAATTCATAAGAAAGCTTCTCATGATCCGATAAGAGAGTGTTATGATGATCTTGAAGGGTGTCATGCTTAGTATGAAGTCTCTGAAGACTTTCAGCCAAAGCTTTTGACTGATCCATTTCCTCACCCAACATATCATCGCTCTTGTTTAGCATATAGTGAGCTTTTTCCAAAGCTCTTTGTTGTCTAGTAGCAAGGGAAGCAAGTTTGACATAGCTGGGTCCAAATTCATCACCAGATTCATCATCACTGGACTCGGATAGGTAGCATTCAGTTACCTCAGCATCTTTTGCCATAAGGCATGATGAAGAAGATGATGATTCTGGTTCAAATGTCGTCGTTTTGAGAGATTCCTTGAAGTCCTCAAACCAAGGATCATGATAGGCTCGATGACCTTCATAGACCTCAGAGAGACGGTCCCAGATGAGCTTCGCATGATCGAGATGCATGATATTCCTGAACTGATTTTGTGACAGACTGGAGCAGATGACATCCTTCATCGTGAGGTTGAGAAGAGTATACTTGCGAATGTCATCAGCTTCCGCCATCTTGCACAGATCAGTCAGGCCAATCTCAGTGACGGTCCACAACTCGCTGTTCATCGCCATGAGACCTTTCTTCATCATGGCCTTCCACTTGGGATACTCGTGACCGTCAAAGATGGGGCATGTCACCTTCGTCATACCTGCGATCGACATAACTAAAACTCCAGGAGTTAAACCAAAATCACACAGAACAAGGGAGTACCTTGCTCTGATACCAATTGAAAGTGCGTTATATCGACTAGAGGGGGGGTGAATAGGCGATTTTTATGAAATTCTTCACTGAGGAATTTGCCGGCGAGGAGATTCCTTAGCGAAGAACTACTAGCAGCGGAATGAGTACTCAAAAGTAAACATAACAGAATACAAGCATAGTCATCATGATGAAATGAAGACAGGCACAGAGTACAGAAGCGTAAGCACATGATAACACAGGATGAAGACAAACAGACTGAAGAAATTGAACTGAGGAAATTGAGAAAGTCTTCAGTCAAAGTCTTCAAAACACAGTTATGAACAGGTACACATCACAGTTATGAGGAAATGAAGGAGTTGAGAAAATAGGACCAGTAAGCTTGGTGATGACAATGATTTGGTAGACCAGTTCCAACTGCTGTCTCAGTTGTATGTCTGGCTCAGTATTTAAACTCGAGGACACACAGTCCCGGACACCCAGTCCTGAACATGCAGCTCAGGACACCCAGTCCTCACCGTATTCTCCTTGAACTAAGGTCACACAGACCTCGTCCAATCACTCGTGGTAAGTATTCAGGCGACTTCCAAACCTTCACAAACTCGGTCACTCGGTGATCCACAATTCCTCTTGGATGCTCTAGACCATGACGCCTAACCGTCTGGAAGAAGCACAATCTTCAAAGGTAACAAGCGTCGGATCCACGCAGGATCAATCTCTTCAGTGATGCTCAATCACTTGGGGTTTGTAGGTGTTCGAGTTTTGGGTTTTTGGTTTTTCCTCACTTGATGATTTTTGCTCAAAGTCCTCAGAGGATGGGTTGCTCTCAAATGACAAGTGTCAGTTTCTCTCGGAGCAGCCAGCCAGCTAGTGGTTGTAGGGGGTGGCTATTTATAGCCTAGGGAGCAGCCCGACATGATAAGACATAAATGCCCTTCAATGATATGACCGTTAGGTGGATAGATATTTTGGGACAGCTGGCGCATAGCACAGCAACGGTCGGAATTTTGAGTAGCAAAATCCTCAGGGATATCATGTTCCTCATTGTGTAGGTAATCCGCACTGGCGAATTCCTAACTCCTCAGTCAGAACAAATTCCTCACAGACCAGAAGAGCTTCGTCTCTGTCACTGAAGAAATTGACTGAACTGTATGAGATTTCCAATGGCTTCACTCGAAGGGATTGGTACGTGTAGGATTTTGAGTTGAGCATCACATGGAAATTTTTCCTTAGTATTTCCTCGACCCCCTTTAACAGTACGGTGTTTTCTATGACTCAAGAAAGAGAAAATGAAACTATGAAAACAAAAGTCTTCACGCTTCATGTTCCTCGAATGAATACCAAGTCTTCAAGGTCACACCGATTTCTTCACTTTCAAAGTCTTCAGAAATCCAAAGTCTTCAGTCGAAGAATGTCATTTCTAGGGGTCGACTTTCTCTGTAACTATCAAACTCCTCATAGACTTATAGACCTGTATACACTCACAAACACATTAGTCCCTTAACCTATAAGTCTTCAATACACCAAAATCACTAAGGGGCACTAGATGCACTTACCGGGTGTGGGCCCCCTGGCCTTGATTCTTTGCCAGTATTTTTTATTATTTCCAAAAATAATCTCCGTGGAGTTTCAGGTCATTCCGAGAACTTTTGTTTCTGCACATAAATAACATCATGGCAATTTTGCTGAAAACACCGTCAGTCCGGGTTAGTTCCATTCAAATCATGCAAGTTAGAGTCCAAACAAGGGAAAATGTGTTTGAAAAAGTAGATACGATGGAGACGTATCACCACTCAATTTGCATGCGCTGTATTAATTGACCATCAATGAAGTGAAGGACTTTACACGCGTCAAAGTATCACGCGGGGTGGATCTTCGTACAAAAATGCGTCCCCGCATGTACCCGCGTGTGCATGCGAGGGAATGAGTGTGTGTGTGGCATGCGTGCAAATCTTCGCTTTGTGTATGTACCGCCAGTGTGCCTCAGAGAGGACGAGTACATTCTTCTGGACCCAGCAGCACGCGACTGTGATCCATCCACACAAGGAGGTCGCGACAACGCCTCCACATGTGCCACGTCGCATCATGAACTCTAAGAGAGACACTGTGTAGCATGCCATTGAAATTCTAATTTATGTGTTTTGCAGATACTCGAAGTACTAGTAAGGTACACGCGCATTGCACGCATCAGATTTGGCAACCAAATTATAAATAAATACCACACTATAGCATGTAAGCTTTGAGTCATATATGCCTGATGTAGACGTTCGTTTAATTCTTATAGTTCAACTCATTCAAAATCAATTAGTTTTTAGAAAAAAATCTAGGGCCTCTTTGATCCGTAGGATTTCCAAAATATGGGAATAGAAAAACATGGGATTAGAGTGGAATGTTGTCTTGAATCCTATAGGATTGTACGAGTGTTTGATTGTGCATAGAAAAACGCAGGATTCTTTCAAAAAAGTTTGAGTGGACGGGATGTTTCCTACGAAATCTAGTGCAAATGAATCCTATGGAAAAAAATCATATGGTTTACAATCCTACGAATCGAACAACCAAGATAGGAAAAGTTCCTAAGGATTAGAATCCTCCAAAACCTTTGAGAATCCTTTGAATCAAAGAAGCCATTAATCTATTTTATGATTCATGGAATTGTGCATCTTAAAGCATAAAGTAAAATAAATAAATTGATGAGGACATCAATACCATTGTTACACCCACAGCCCCTGCTACTATACATACTGGACCAATTACTAGAGCTCGTGCACGCCAATTGAATTACCATGTACTTTTGTTTTTTGGTAATGATTCTAATGTTCATGAGAATATGATGCTGCCTAAATTGGATACATTTGTTTTGCTTACAAATGAAGGGCCTAGCATGGATAAGAGGGATGAACACTGGAGCAAGACCAAGCATGGAGATGATCACATGCGCAATGGGGATCAAGAACGGCGTTACAAGTGATAATTTCAGGACTTTGAAGCCACCATAAGGAGTGCATGAAGCCTTGGACGAAATATACAAGATGTCGCTTCATAAATTTCGTCTAGAGGCTATTCTAGGTGCTGCGTCACCTTATTATTGGGCCAGGCCCATGTATTTTCGAAATACTTAAGTATAGGCTATTTTTAGAGTCCGTATGTGGGGGGAAATAAGAGTTAGGGTTGGTTTCGGACCCCTCCTTCAAGGGCGACGAAATTCCCCCCTCTTCCTCCATATATACAGCCCTTAGGGCGTAGTTTAGACTTTGGGTTTTGTTCAGATTAAAAGTTCTCATAGCTGCAACTTCGCGTACTTCGTTTGTGTCCAACGACCAGACCAGGACGTCACAGAACCCCACCATCATTAATAAAGTTTTCCTCTTTTATTCGCAATATCCAGATTGCAATCTCAGTTTCTTGCTTGTTCTTCGTTTGCTCGCAGGAAATAGACCCTCGTGGTCAGGTTGATCATGCTCCGGTGTGGTCAATAACCCTCGGAAGTTGGTTTAGCTATTGCTAAGGCGCGACGTCTTCGCACATTCGTAGTCAGATCGTCAAAGTCGACTCCCATAGAAAACGATATCTATCTCATCGAAACATTAGGACACCTTTGCCTCTATCAAGTGGTATCAGATTTCCAGGTTGCTCGGTGAGATTTTATAGTTTTTCATAGTTTAGATCGAGTCTGTTCTTCATACCTAGAGTCCATGAAAAAGCCAAAAAAATTAGGGTTAGTTCATCATATCCGAACCAGTCTGAGCCTTTGCATAGTCTTTTCAATATTTTGCTCTATTGAATTTGCGGTTGCATCGTCGTGTCTAGTTGCTAGTCTTAGAGTCTAGTCTTTTAGAGTTTCGAGTTCTGGTCATAAGTTGTCACGCTGCCGCCGCACCATCATCATCATCGCCCCTGTCATCTACCACCACCGCTTATACGCCACCAATCCGTCTCCATATACCATCACCAATCCGTATGCATATACCACCACCAATCCGTATCCATATACCACCACCAATCCATATCCATATACCACCACCAATCCGTATCCATATACCACCACCGCTGCCATATCTTACCACCATATATCCACCACCAATCCGAGTTCCTTTCATATTAAGTTTCGTTTCAAGATCCGTCTAATTTCCTATTCATGTTTTCTTGTCTGAGTGGGTTTCGAAAAAAAGTCCAGAGACCCCCGGGTAGTTTTTAGGCCAAAATTTTCACACGCAAATTTTTTCCCTATCCTATTTTTAGGTTTTTCTGAGTCTTTTGAGCCACGTGCCATCATAGTGATTTTTTGTCGCACTTTTTCGTTGTGGTTGCCCTAATTTCCGAAAAAAGTAAAAAAAATCATGCCCATCCTGTCAGTTTGACGAGTGAAGAGTTTTGAGACACTCGCCATTATAGTGATTTTTCGCAAAAAATAGAGGAGCACAGAAAAAAAGAGGAGCGCTAAAAAAACAGAGCGAAAAAAGTTACAGAGTGCTTTTCCCTTGTTTACATGCAGCGCCGTGATTTTGTTAGTGTTCTAGGCTCGCGTCTCTAGCATGGTCTAGCCTAGGACCAGCACAATACCGTCGTTGAGCATTTATTCAACATTGCGTCTCTGAATTGATTATTGCTGACCCTTTTTGCTACCATATTATAAGCCTTCCCAGCTCCACATACATCTACGTCGTGCGTTTGACTTTCCCTAGTAATCGCTCTATCCAAGCTTTGAGAGTTTTGACTAGTAGTAGTTGCCGATCACCGCCTGCTGCAGGGTAGGAACTGGTAAGGATTTGTGATTTGCTTGACGGATTTGTGACACCCACCACCACCTCTTGTTAGTAGTCAGTAGGATCATATTCTTGTGTGTTTCTATTGCTGCTAACCATGGCAGGATCACAAGTCGACGAGACTGACTGGGAGAACATGACGAATAAGGAGTTGCATGATAAATTTTAGCAAATGATGAGTGGACAAGTGTAAGATGTGCTAAACAGATTTGAAGAAGCCACGAAGAAGATAGATGGCATGGAGAAGACGTTTGAAACAAAGCTCGATAACAAGTTTAATGAATTGCTCGCACGTCTTCCACCACCACCACCGACTGCACCTAACGCACCTCTACAACAACAACAAGGTCTCCTTCCAAATCAAGTGGGACGAGCACAGCGCGTCACCATTGACCCTGGGCAAAATTCTGGTGCCGCTGTTGATGCTTCTGTCGCTCCTGCTGCTACTACAGAGGTGCAGGACCATTACGAGGATGAGGTTGATCAAAATCAGAACTACGTGCAACCACCAGCACCACCAAAACCAGGTCGTCCTCAGGTATATCATCGCAACAGTAGGGTTGCACCACCATCTGAGGTATGAGATCATGACCTGTTTCCTAAACTGAAGTTGAATATTCCACCATTTGAGGGTAGATATGTTCTTGATATATATCTTACTTGGGAGTTAGAAACTGAACAACGTTTTACATGTTTACAATATCCCGAGGAGAGACGTGTTCCTGCTGTTGTTTATGCTTTTACTAGTTTTGCATGTGTTTGGTGGTCTGAACATTGTAGATTATATCCTATTCCAGCTACTTGGGCTGCGTTGAAAACTGCTATGCGTACTAGTTGGGTTCCACCATATTATCAACGTGAATTACTTCAAAAATTGCACCGTTTAAGACAAGGAAAAAATTCTATAGAAGAATATTATCAGGAATTACAAACTGGCATGATTAGATGTGGTATTGTTGAGGAGAATGAACCTATGCTTGCATGTTTTATGGGTGGATTAAATAGAGAGATTCAGACCATTCTAGAGTATAAGGAGTATACTAATATCACTCATTTATTCCATCTTGCTTGTAAAGCTGAACATGAAGTGCAAGATTGACAGGCATTGGCACGAACTAACTTTTCTGCAGGTCGATCTTCATCATGGACACCACATGCATCCTCTACTTCCACTGCACTAGCATCTCCATCAGGTTTCACCTCCAGCCATGATACGAGAAAGCAGGCACAACCACCACTCTCTGCCAAGAGCACAGTTGTCGGGCCTGCGCAGAGCTCTTCTTCTTCCATGGCATCAACAGGGCACACAAGTGATATTATTTTTCATCGTTGTAAGGGAAGAGGACATTTTGCGAGAGAATGCAAATCTCAGCGTGTGATGATTGCTACTGAGGATGGTGGGTATGAGTCCGCTAGTGACTATGATGAGGAGACGTTGGCTCTTATTACACATGAAGAACAAAGTGGAGAGGATTCTGATCATGAGACGCAATACATGGCTGCTGAAGATGCTGACAGGTATGAATGTTTAGTTCCTCAACGTGTTTTGAGTGTGCAGGTTACACAAGCTGAGCAAAATCAGAGGCATAATTTGTTCCATACAAAGGGAGTTGTGAAGGAACGTTCTATTCGCGTCATCATAGATGGAGGGAGTTGTAACAACTTGGCTAGCATGGATATGGTGGAGAAGCTATCTCTCACCACAAGGTCGCATCCACATCCTTACTACATCCAATGGTTCAACAACAGCGGCAAGGTTAAGGTAACACGTACTGTTCATGTGCATTTTAGTATCTCTACATATGCTGATTATGTTGATTGTTATGTGGTACCCATGCAAGCATGTTCCTTATTACTTGGTAGACCATGGTAATTTGATAAAAAAATTGTACACCATGGTAGAAATAATCAGTATACTCATGTTCATAAGGATAGCCACATTACTTTGCTTCCTATGACTCCTGAATCCATTTTGAAAGATGATATTAATAGAGCTAATAAAGAAAAATAGGAGAAAAATAATAGTGAAAATCAGATTGTTGCAAAAGAATTTGAGTAACAAATGAAACCTAATAATAAACCATCTAGTGTTGCTTCTGAAATTAAGTTGAAAAGGGCATGTTTACTTGCCACAAAATCTAACATTGATGATTTATATTTCAGAAAATCTGTTTGCTATGCTTTTGTGTGCAAAGAGACATTATTTTCATTCGAAGACGTGCCTTCCTCTTTGCCCCCTTCTATCACTAACATTTTGCAGGAGTTCGCTGACGTCTTCCCACAAGACGTGCCACCGGTATTACCACCTATTCGAGGGATTGAGCATCAAATTGACTTAATTCCCGGTGCATCGCTACTCAACCGTGCACCATACCGTACCAATCCAGAGGAGACGAAGGAGATTATGCGTCAAGTACAAGAGCTGCTCGACAAAGGTTACATACGCGAATCTCTTAGTCCTTGTGCTATTCCTATTATACTAGTGCCTAAAAAGGATGGTACGTCACGTATGTGTGCTGATTATAGATGCATTAATAATATTACTATTCATTATCATCATCCTATTCCGAGGCTAGATTGTATGCTTGATGAATTGAGTGGCTCTACATTTTTCTCCAAAGTTGATTTGCATAGTGGATACCATCAAATTCGTATGAAATTGGGAGATGAATGGAAAACAACATTTAAAACTAAGTTTGGTTTATATGAGTAAGTCATGCCTTTTGGGTTAACTAATGCACCTAGTACTTTCATGAGAGTAATGAACGAAGTTTTACGTGCTTTCATTGGATGATTTGTGGTAGTCTATTTTGATGGTATACTGATTTATAATAGATATTTGGAGGAATATTTGGAACAATTACGTGGTGCATGTTTGTTTGGTAACCTTGGGAAGTGCACCTTCTGCACTGACCGAGTATCTTTTCTTGGCTAAGCTGTTACTCCACAGGGAATTGAAGTTGATAAAGCCAAGATTGAAGCTATTGAGAGTTGGCCGCAGCCCAAAACGGTCACACAAGTGAGGAGTTTTCTTGGCCTCGCTGGATTCTATAGGCGTTTTGTGAGAGATTTCAGCACTATTGTTGCACCTCTCAATGAGCTTACAAAGAAGGATGTACCTTTTGTTTGGGGTACCACACAGGAAGAAGCCTTCATGGTATTGAAAGATAAGTTGACACATGCTCCTTTACTCCAATTTCCTAATTTTAATAAGACTCTTGAGCTTGAATGTGATGCTAGTGGAATTGGATTAGGAGGTGTGTTATTACAAGATGGCAAGCCTGTTGCATACTTTTCTGAAACATTGAGTGGGCCTAGTCTCAATTATTCTACTTGCGATAAAGAATTATGTGCTCTTGTTCGGACTTTAGAAAAATGGCAGCATTATTTATGGCCCGAAGAATTTGTTATACATTCTGATCATGAATCATTGAAACATATTAAAAGTCAAGCTAAACTGAATCGTAGACATGCTAAATGGGTTGAATTCAATGAGACTTTCCCTTATATCATTAAACACAAGAAGGGTAAAGAAAATGTTATTGCTGATGCTTTGTCTCGTCGCTCTACTATGCTTTCACAACTTGACTTCAAAATATTTGGTTTGGAGACCATCAAAGATCAATATGTGCATGATGTTGATTTTGAAGATGTAATGCGGAATTGTAAAGAAGGAAGAACGTGGAACAAGTTTGTCGTTAATGATGGATTTGTGTTCCGTGCTAACAAGCTATGCATTCCAGCTAGCTCCATTCGTCTTTTGTTGTTGCAGGAGGCGCATGGAGGAGGATTAATAGGACACTTTGGCGTGAAGAAGACAGAGGACATACTTGCTACACATTTCTTTTGGCCAAAGACGAGACGGATGTTGACCGATTTGTTGCTCGCTGCACTACATGTCAAAAAGCTAAGTCACGACTCAATCCTTATGGTTTATATATGCCTTTGTCTGTACCTAGTGTTCCTTGGGAGGATATATCTATGGACTTTGTTTTAGGTTTACCTCGAACAAAGAAGGGGAGGGATAGCATATTTGTTGTCGTGGATAGATTTTCGAAAATGGCACACATTATACCATGTCATAAAAGCGATGATGCTGTTAATGTTGCTGATTTGTTCTTTCATGAAATTATTCGCTTGCAAGGTGTGCCAAATACTATTGTTTCAGATCGTGATACTAAATTTCTTAGCCACTTTTGGAGATGTTTATGGGCTAAGTTGGGGACTAAACTGCTTTTTAGTACTACTTGTCACCCCCAAACTGATGGACAAACTGAAGTAGTCAATAGAACATTGTCTACTATGCTTGGAGTTGTTTTGAAGAATAAAAATAAAATGTGGGAAGAATTCTTGCCTCATATTGAATTTGCTTATAATCGTTCATTGCATTCTACTACTAAGATGTGCCCTTTTGAAATTGTGTATGGTTTCCTACCTCGTGCACCTATTGATTTGTTGCCTCTTCCATCTTCGGAGAAGGTTAATTTTGATGCTAAAGAACATGCTGAATTGATTTTAAAAACACATGAGTTAACTAAGGAAAACATTGAGCATATGAATGCTAAATATAAACTTGCTGGAGATAAGGGTAGAAAACATGTTATTTTTGCACCTGGAGATCTTGTTTGGTTACATTTGCATAAGGATAGATTTCCTAATTTGTGCAAATCAAAGCTAATGCCACATGCTGATGGTCCTTTTAAGGTGTTAGATAAAATAAATGATAATGCATATAGACTTGAGCTGCCTGCAGATTTTGGGGTTAGTCCCACTTTTAACATTGCAGATTTGAAGCCTTATTTGGGTGAGGAAGATGAGCTTCCGTCGAGGACGACTTCATTTAAAGAAGGGGAGGATGATGAGTACATCAATACCATTGTTACACCCACAGCCCCTGCTGCTATACATACTGGATCAATTACTAGAGCTCGTGCACGCCAATTGAATTACGAGGTACTTTCGTTTCTTGGTAATGATTCTAATGTTCATGAGAATATGATGCTGCCTAAATTGGATACATTTGTTTTGCTTACAAATGAAGGGCCTAGCATGGATAAGAGGGATGAACACTAGAGCAAGACCAAGCATGGAGATGATGGCATACGCAAGGGGATCAAGAACAGAGCTACAAGTGATGATTTCAGGACTTTGAAGCCACCATAAGGAGTGCATGAAGCCTTGGACGAAATATACAAGATGCCACTTCATAAATTTCGTCCAGAGGATATTCTAGGTGCTGTTTCACCTTATTATTGGGCCATGCCCATGTATTTTCGAAATACTTAAGTATAGGCTGTTTTTAGAGTCCGTATGTGTGGGGAAACAAGAGTTAGGGTTGGTTTCGGACCCCTCCTCCAAGGGCGACGAAATTCCCCCTCTTCCTCCATATATACAGCCCTTAGGGCATCGTCTAGACATTGGGTTTTGTTTAGATTAAAAGTTCATGATAGCTGCAACTTCGCGTATTTCGTTTGTGTCCAACAACCAGACCAAGACGTCACAAAACCCTACCTTCATTAATAAAGCTTTCCTCTTTTATTTGCAATATCCAGATTGCAATCTCAATTTCTTGCTTGTTCTTCATTTGCTCGCAGGAAATAGACCCTTGTGGTCAGGTTGATCGTGCTCCGGCGTGGTCAATAACCCTCGGAAGTTGGTTTAGCGATTGCTAAGGCGCGACATCATCGCACGTTCGTAGTCGGATCGTCAAAGTCGACTCCCACAGAAAACGATATCTATCTCATCGAAACATCGGGACACCTTCGCCTCTATCACAAATAATGGCAATTAAACTAGAAAAAAAGTTTATACGGAATATCGATATTTAAAGAGATGGGGCGAGAACGTGCATTGTTGCGGGCAGTGGCGGAATCATGAAAAATAAATGAGCTAGGGGGCCAAGCATTGCTAATCCTTTACGAGGAGGGCCAATTCATCAACTTAAACCATTTAGAGGAACATCGATCGTTGCGCATGCACGTGAGAGATAAAGAATGCCCGATATGATGGAGAGGTCTGTGTGTGTGTGCGTGCATGGGAGCCCGACATGAAGAAAAAGATTGCATGTGTGCGATGGATAATGCCGACTGGTAGTGTGTGTGCATGCATGCACGGGAGAAAGTTAGTAGTACAATTATAAAGAGAAGACGACTGTGTGGGTGTAAAAAGACTAGGTGAGGTCATAATCAATGTAAAGTTGAATTCAAATATTTGAATAAGAGATCATGATGTTTGAAACCCATGCATGCATGAATATAACTGAGATATGCGCGGTGTGGTTTGGAAACGAGCATGTTGTACTGTATATACATTGACCAAGGTCAGACTGATTTGAATTTGAGATACCGATGGCAGACATCATTTGGCCACATTGCATCCGTGCATGGGCACACTATTCTAACTGGAGATGATGGTTGGCTTTCGCGTCACATATCTATATCTATACCCCTACATTTTATATTTTATATTTGTTATATAGTGTGCAGATAACATTAACTTTGAAAGATGGTCGTTGGATGAAGCCAATCTGATGGTGCCGAGATGGAAAATTTGAGCACTACTGGACGTTGAATATCATCTAGATTCCACCAGATTTTGCCACATGTACAATCTAGAAGACTCCATGGTTGAACTTAAGCATAATGCACAAACCTCAAAACACAAGCACTTCTTCTTTGTTCTCGAATCTTCCGTATCAGAATTGCCCAAATGTTTTTTCTACATGATTTGCCATTATTTGTTTTTACTTTATGCTTTACAACGCACAATTCCATGAATCTTAAAATAGATTAGCCTTCTTATAAAACTCGATGATTTTGAATGAAATGAACTATAAGAATTAAACGAACATCTACATCATGCATATATGACTCAAAGCTTACATGCTATAATGTGATATTTATACATAATTTGGTTGCCAAATCTCATGTGTGCAATGCACATGTACCTTACCAGTCTAAATGGTGTTTGTGTGTCTGTTGTGCGTGTTAAACACATTGTACATAGTATCATACATGGTTTAGATTCCGAACATCTAGATAGAGCATACATGTACTATGATTTGAATTCAACATAAAATGGATACATATATTTGAATTTGAGATCGTATGTACATGTAGTTCGTATTTATATAGGAATTTACTTCTCCTATATTCATGTCATGTCTTGTGAAGATAATATTTAGATGGTTGTATAACTAACCCGAGTACAATCCCATTCAAACAGGGAAAATGTACTCAAATTTAATTAGTCCATATGCTAGACAACACACATTGTTTATTTATTGTTGAGGCAAGTGCAAATAGTTTTGGTACTGTACATGTTATGTTTGTTGTCCCGATTCTTTTAGTTTTTGTTATTGTATTTGAATGCATTTCTAGTAATATAGTAAAACAGGACATGGCTCTCTCTAGTGATGAGGTGCTAATTGTTTTTTGGGGTACACATTAAGCTTGTTCTCCCGAAATTTCAAGTCGCGCCTTGTTATGCCGAAATTTCAAGTTAGCATCTCTGTCTATCATGCTGCGAAACTCCTGCCTCTTCAACCCGCGCCTTGTTACCCCAAAATATTTAAGATATATCTTTGTCTCGTTGTGCTCCGAAAACTCCCTCAATCTCAACCCGCACCTTGCTATCCCAAAATTACAACGGGCGCGAAAACACCCACCCTGCAAAATCCCGACACGTGAAATGCCCGTGATACCCCTTAACCGGAAGAACCGCCTAGCTCAAATCGGTGGGGGTGCTTTTGTAACTTACCACACATTTCTGACAAGCACGTTCCTAAGCCATGGTTCCCCCTCCCATCGCCTCCTTTTCGCCATTCGAAATCCCGGGCCGCCATAACCTCTCCGCTCTAGCCGCGAAACCCCACCCTCCTCCGTCTGCCACCTCACCGCAGCCTAGCCGGAGCCTCTTCCACGACGACGTCATCCACAACAACACCTCGACGTCCCTCATCCACTGTACCAGATGAGGATCCGTCATCGATCTTGTTGTGCCACCAGTTTAGCCACCCCGTCCTCCACCTCCAAGGAGCTGCCCTAACGTTCCCCTCGGCTTTCGCGCCACCTCTATTCCTACAACACTATCTTCAACTGCACCACCGGAAGAACATCATCATCACCATTTCCTTGGATTAAGCTGAGGCCTAATCGGCACCACCAAAGAGGTTGTACACTAATCGCCGTATTTTCTTCTTCATTAGATCTCACGGTGCTGCCGGCCCTTGGTCCCGAGCCGACATGGCGCGGCTCCATCCACGGCGGTGTCGCCGGCCACTTCCTCCACGGCGTCGCTCCCTCGGCGGCGACGTACACATTAGTAGGAGCTGCTGCTGCTTTAGCTCTTGCTCGCGCTACTGCTCTCCTCTTGCTCTCGGTCCCCTGCCTGGTCTGCTCTTGCTCGTGCCGCTACTCTCGCCCTTGCTCTTGCTTGCAATGCTGCTCTGATTTGGCTACACTTCAGTCGACTGAATCGACTTTTGGGTCAGTCGATTTTCAGGGGGTGGGGGGGGCTCGCAGGAGTTAAGGAAGAACCAGCCACAGCAGGGAGGGGGGCTCGCCAGAGAGGTACCCCACTATATATCTTAGGGTTCAGGGTGCGGGCAGTGGCGTCGGGGTCGCCGGAGAAAAAGCTCGGCATGGGGGGGTCCTAGAGGGATGGCCGGGGCGGCGGTAGACCGGCGGTGGGGAGCGGTTTTTGGGCGGGCGTGGCGGCGCACCGCCGACCGCGGGCGGCGGGGGGCAGCGGTTTGGCTGGTGATGGTTGGCGGCTCAGGGGGATGGAGGTTCAAGATGAACTGCTACAAGACAAGCTGCCCCGGCTCTCGCACGCGCTGCTGCTACAGCTTTTCTGCTACTAGTGCATTCAGTTTCGACAGCAAAATTCAGTTTCGACAGTTAAGTTCAGTTTCGATAGTTAAATTCAGTTTCGATAGTTAAGTTCAGACATGAGCGGTTGATGTATTTTACATCTAGGACTTTGTGGTTATGTATTTTACGTCATCTATTGGATATGCTATTAGAATTCCACTCAAGTTAATGTTGTCTCTCTTGTCCTGCTTCAGCCTCGGCATCGTACAACTCACTGGAGCTGCTCCAACGATGAAACCCTCCATCACAGCGAAGCAGTACCCCGGGCTCCATCTCCAGATGCCTAAGATCTTCTTCCCCTCCTCCGATAGCCAAGTCAGCCGGAGCATCCTCACCGACCAACCCAATCACGCTGTGATCGACATGGCTTCGCCAAAGAGGTTGTACACTTGTTGCATCTCTTTTTTACTCTACATGTTATATATATTGTCCACTAAGCACATGTAGTAACGTGAAATACGATTATTTTATCCTACTCTATGACAAGCAGTGAGGTACCAGGTACCTTAGCTATCCCTGATGGACTCTCTTGAACACCATCATTATTTATCTCCGCGCGTTTGAGCTGTGCATTTGTCGATGGGCCTAGGAGTTGAGCTAGTAGAGCTGTGGCCTGGGTCCAAAGTAGTAGAAGTAGCACAAAAACATTTTTTGAGTGTAGGATTTTCCTTGCTCAAGCCTGACTACTAGAATCGCCAGTGCTTGAAAGGAAAAGTGAAGGAAAAACATAGGAATTGGAAGGTTTCCTATAGTACTATTATTCATGCATTTGGTTTAAAGAAATGGAGCAAAGGAAAACTATAGGATTTGTTCCTTTAGTGTCTCCTTGAAAGAAAAATCGTAGGAATTTTAATTTGCACTTGTCCTCCTTTTCAAATTCCTATTCATGAAGCACAATACTAGGAGATAGTAGCATAATAGCATTATAACAGTACATTTTCTTGCGGTTTGACTTAATCTCACCATGCTTCTTTGCATCCCGTGATCTTCCAATTCTTGTGAACCAAACACCCAGATTGGAAGAAATCATGTGTTTTAAAATTCCCTATTTTGCACGTGCATTCCTATACTATTCCTATCTATTACCTATCCCTACATTGTTAGAATCCTTAAATTAAACAAGCCCTTACACAATTACTTCTGTTACAGATATATGTCAAAGAAAACCTTGTGTGGTTTGTCCTGCTCCTGCTGCGTTGTGTTCCACCCCATCTCAGCTGCTCCAATGATGGAAGGGTTCACCACAGCAGGGATCCGCTCTCCAGACTGTCTTTCGCCGCCTTAGATCTTCTTTCCCGTCGCGGGCAGCCACGACAACTGCATTACCATCATCAACTGAGAAGATGACCTTGAGGACTACACGGGTCCCCAAGAGAGGTCGCACTCTTCCGTGTTTGCTTACCTTATGAACCACTTAATATGATGACATGCTACTTTATCGTCGTGTTCACCTATTTTACTCCGAGTCAGGTCCAAACTAATGCTAAAACTTGAGTTTTTAAATGGTTGTGGGGTACATATTGGGGCAGCAATCAGTACTATCTGTCTACTATCTGTTTAATCTTGGGTGTCTACTATGAGTTTCATGTTGGGTGCAAACAAACATTAAAGGAGCCATTATCTGTACTTTTTAACTAAAGCTATTATCTACCTGCTATCATTGGTTTGGGTCTATCCACAGTTTGCTACCAGCACTCTGGATTTGTACATGCACTCCTTAAATAATCTCACGATGTTTTATTCCTATGCATGTCAGTTATTGTACACAATGGAATTGAACATGTAGAGAAAAAGTGACGAGCCTTCCGTGGTAACAAAATTTCATGCAGACGTCACTCCATGGTGGGTGCAAAGGCAGCCCCCTCCACCCATTTTGGATTGTAATCAAGAGGAAGATAACTGTTCTGAGGTGGATTCAGAAGGAGAAGACCACTCCTATTTACCCCCTGAGGTCTTCGCTCTAACTTGGCATGCTGATGTTGGTAATATCATGCATATGGTGCCTTGCATTGCTTACTTTATACATCAAATATGTTATCTACTTAGTTTAGACATGCTTTGTGTGAATGCCATCTGTTTAGTTTCTTTATAATATATGTGAATCATGCAATGCCATCTTATTTAGCCAGGCATCATATATGTGAATTTTGCAATGCCACCCTGGTTAGCCAGTCATCTTATATGTGAATTATATCATGCCATCATCTTTTATTACGTGTTAAATTTGTCAGCAATTTTAGTACATTCAATTAGTCTTCCTATGCATTAGCCATTCGGCACGGTCATGGAAAAATCTGGAGTGGAAACAAGGTCTTCAGAGAAGACAATGTTGTTTGATGAAGCGCATGTCTTGCTGGTTACGGATAGCTCCTCAGAGCAGGATTCAGAGACAGATGACCAGTCCTATCCCCCCCCCCCCCGAGGTGCATGCTCCAACTTGGCAGGGTTATGTTGCTCATATCATGCATATGGTATCTTGCATTGCTATGTCATTTACTTAGTTTAGACATGCTTTGTGTGAATGCCACCTGTTTAGTGTCTAATTACCATATATGTGAATTATGCAATGCCATGCAGCAAGGTTGTCAGAATCGTGATCATGAATCGGATCGGAGCTCTGATGATAGGATCGCAAATCGTAGAATCTTCACTATCAGGATCGTAGAAACGTAGATTCTATGAACCAAAATCGTAGAATCAAAGGGGTTAGTTTGGATCGTAAAGTCGTAGAATCGTACAACAGAATCACGATTCTGACAACCTTGCCATGCAGTTTAGCCAAGCGTCATATATGTGAATTATATCATGCCATCCTTTTTTGTATTTCTAGTTGCATTTTTCGACAATGTTTGTATATTCAACTGCTCTTCCTGTGCATCAGCCATTTGAATTGGTGATGGAGAAATCTAGAGTGAAAGCAAGGTCTTCAGAGCAGACAATGCTACCTGCTGAAGCAGATATCTTGCTGGTTACAAATAGCTCTTTAGAGGAGGATTCAGAGGCGGATGACCAGTCCTATTGTCCCCATGAGGTGTATGCTCAAACTTGGCAGAGTTACATTACTCATATCATGCATATGTTGTGTTGCAATGCTTAGTTTTTACATCACATACACAATATTGAATGCCATCTCCTTAGTTGACACATCATATATGCGATTGCCCACTATTCACTTGCTTAGTATATAAATCATATATTTGAATTATATCATGCCATGATGTTTACATAGACAGCATGTATCTGAATTATGGCATGCCAACCCATTTTCTAAAGACATAATATAGTTATATCATCTCATCATGTTTACATAGTCATCATATTTTGAATTATGTCATTCTATCCGTGAATTATATCATGCCATCATGTTTCCATCGACGACATGTTTGTGATTTATGGCATGCCAACCACTTTAATAGACACATCGTATAGTTATATCATGTCATCATGTTTACATAGTCATCATATTTTGAAGTATGTCATTCTATTGTATTTAGTTAGCCATCATACATGTGAAATTGTGTCATGCTATCCTGTTTAATTAGCCATCATATATGTGAAACTATCTCCTACTATTCTGTTTGGTTAGACAACATAAATGTGAATTATTTCATGTCCTGTTTTCTTCCCTACTGTCCATTGCACTTGTCTATCTTACAATGTATATTCATTCAATTAGTTTTATTGTTTATCAGCCATTTCAATTGGAGGGGGTGATGGCAGTATCTATGGGAGTAAAAACACGGTCTTCAGAAAAGATCGTGCTACCTGTCGATGCAGATAGAACCACAGTTGTACTTGCCCAAGAACCATCCCCACCACACATAACCCAAACTTGCGCAGATTGTACCCCTACCAGATTGGACAGAGAACTAGCTACACCCCTTCTAACCCCAACCCCATCAGATAGTAACCCAGTTCTAGTTGACACAACACCGTCTCCACCATAGAGCACCCAAAACACGATCAGTTAGTAAGGCAACTGCAGAAGAAGAAGAAGAAGAAGAAGAATTGTTCTCAAGTCAACGCTTAAAGCAGAAGAAGAATTGTTCTCAAGTCAGGTTCCGTAGCTATGGTTCATACTACTTTGCTCTTGCATCACTGTATTTACTCATACCAACTAATTTAAAATTTGAAGGATGCAATTGAAACTCCAATGGCGCAACAGGTATGTTTTAAACCTGTTTCTTCAACATGTTTGTTATTGTAACTTGCTCTATGTTGATTTAAGTTTCAATTGATAAACAGTTATGTTCTCATGCCATGCACATTACAAGTGTTGTTATTATTGTGTAGTTTCCCACACTTATACTTTGTCTATGCTGCTTTGTATTAAATAGATATGATTCGAACTGTCTCTATCTTGATTTGGCAACATAAACTAGAATGATATAGACCATACAGTGACCATACTACATAGATATATGTTTGTTTCGTGTTGTGATCCTGTCCACCTTACAACTGAACTGGTTTACCAAAATGAGTTTCATATACAACATGGTAAACCTGTGATGTGTTTGTTTGTTGTTCTTTTAGAACACAGATAAAATATTGGAGAAGATTACCCCGTTATGCAATGGTAAAGGAAGTAATGCAGATAAGGTTCAAGATAGTGAGACATCCCTGTTGGTCTCCAAGAAAGCTGATGAAAACTATATTGAACACACTGGGACAACCACAAATTCCTGTCTTGATGTAGTGTTCGAGTTACTGGCTACTACTGGTGGCACCAGCTCTTCGAACTCGCTGCCTGAATTAGTTCGGCTTCTTGAGTCTCAACTTCAAGTTGAAAGACATCGATCAGATGTTATTCGACAGGAAGCGAAAGGACTGAGGAAGTCCATGCAGAATCTAGATGCACACTTTCTGGTGCAACAGCAAGTGCTGGAGGATTTAAGCGCCAAACAAGAGAAAGTTAATAAGCTTGCAAAGCATCTTGCCAGCATTATGGGTACCCAGGATATTGTTTCTTGAGCTCTTCTGAAGTGGTTTCAGTTCTGGACTTGTTTTTCCATGATGTTTATTTGCACTGGTCGCCAACTTTGACGACCAGTGTATATGATATGCGGCTTTGTTCCCTATATTTGCACTAGTGGCGAACTTTGATCCCTAGTTGATGTAATATGTGTAATAGCCTAGCATAAGTTGCTTTCTTATTTATTTCCTTGTTGTCTTGTTTATTTGTTTGCCTGTAGTCAGTGCTGTTGTTTTTCTGCGGTTTGCTAGTAGCCACAATAACCTATTTTTTTAAACTAGGCCACAATAACCATGGGCTACATATTTACTGTATTTACCATGGGCCTCCTACGGGCTGTATTCTAAGGGCCGTAGAAACAATGGGCCTTCTACGGGTCGTAGCATCAATGGGCCTTCTACAGGCCGTATGATCGATCGGCCAAACATGGGCCAAAAACAGACTGCATTATGGGTCGTAAACAAGCTAGATTTGAAATCGTCCGTTCATGCGCCGACCATAACAGGACGTCGTTAATCGGCCGTATTTGATGACGTTACGAAAACGACCCAAAGGATTAGCGGGCTGCAAACGGGCCAATTGTAACCACGGGCTGAATTTGTCCCACAAGCAGAAAAGGCGAGTAACGGGCCGTAAGTAACCGAATGCTGGAAATAAGCCCAAGAATAAATGGTCCCTAAGAAGGCTGAAAGATAACACGGTTGTAAATGGCCCAATGGAATAATGGGCCGTTAATGGGTATAAAGCGGTACACTGTTCATTGCGGGCCAGATTCACCATAGGCCGTTAATGGGCCAAGAGTTACAAATGGCCTCGTATGGGCCAAAAGATATCATTGGCCGTACATGGGCGGAAGTTACAACGGGCTGGAATCGTATTGGATAGCTTAGATGAAGCTAATTAGCTTAATTCCGATAGGTCGTAATGGGCCGTGAGTTAGCGGGCCGTAAATGGGCTATATACGAACAGACCATTAATAGGCTTTTCGTGGGCCGGCCCGTTTCCTTTTGACCAAGTCAAATGGGCCAGCCTTTTCACTGGAATGGGCCTCTGTTGGGCCGTGCCATGTGTTGACGTATCATAGGTGCCTCCTGTCCAATGAATGTGAAAGTGCGTTATATCGACTAGAGGGGGGTGAATAGGCGATTTTTATGAAAGTCTTCAAAACGTGGGAGTTATGAAGACAAACAGTGAAGACTTTGCCTATTACTATGCAGCGGAAGTTAGATTACACTAGGCAAGCCATGGTCAAGTATTCAATAGAGTGAAAGCACAAAGACAAACAGCTGCAGTGTAATAAGGATCAGGTAGGAAGAAGTTATGAAGCCAAACAGATCATACATTCATGTTGTGAAGACAAAAGATAGAGCAAGCATGCAATAGCTTCACAATGAGTAATAGTAAGACAAAGGAAGTGAAGATGAACCAGTGACTCATTGGAAACAATGATGTGTTGGACCAGTTCCAGTGGCTGTGACAACTGTACGTCTGGTTGGAGCGGCTAGGTATTTAAACCTTAGGACACACAGTCCCGGACACCCAGTCCTGAACACGCAGCTCAGGACACCAAGTCCTCACCATATTCTCCTTGAGCTAAGGTCACATAGTCCTCGCCCAATCACTCTGGTAAGTCTTCAAGGTAGACTCCCAAACCTTCACAGACTTCATTCACTGGCAATCCACAATGTCTCTTGGATGCTCTAAACGCGACGCCTAACCGTCTGGAGGATTCACAGTCCCCAAGTGTAATAAGTCTTCAGATCACACAGACAAGAAGACTTAAGTGATGCCCAATGTTCTCTGGCTCTGGGTGGTTAGGGCTTTTCTCCTCGCTAGGGATTTTCTCTCAAAGGCTTCGAGGTGGGTTGCTCTCAAACGACAAAAGCCGTGCACTGAAATCTGAGCAGCCAACCGTTTATGGTTGTAGGGGGTGGGCTATTTATAGCCACTTGGCAACCCGACCTGATTTGTCCGAAATGACCCTGGGTCACTAAGGAACTGACACGTGTCGCAACGGTCAGATTTCAAACTCTCATGGCAACTTTACTTGGGCTGCAAGCAAAGCTGACTTGTCCGGCTCTAGACAAGATTCGCTCTCATTGTCTTCACTCGAAGACATAGGTTTTAGGTTTAGGCATCACTTCAGTCATTCTGACTGGTTCTCCTGGACCCCACTTAACAGTACGGTGGTTCCTATGACTCAACACAAAAGAAAAAGAACTGCGAAAGATCTAAGTCTTCGAGCTCCATGGGCTTCATAACGTGTCTTCTTTTGTCATAGTCTTCAAAGTGAATATCTTCATATACCACCTTTGACTTCAATGTCTTCATACATTTTTGGGGGTCATCTCTGGTAGTAAAACCGAATCAATGAGGGACTTCTACCTGTGTTATCCTGCAATTCTCACGAACACATTAGTCCCTCATCTAGGTTTGTCGTCAATACTCCAAAACCAACTAGGGGTGGCACTAGATGCACTTACAATCTCCCCCTTTTTGGTGATTGATGACAAACTAGTTGAAGTTTTCAACGGGGAATATAGTCTGTGAAATTGTAAAGGATGAGGAATTGTCTTCATAAGTTGCAAGGGCTCCCCCTGAAGATGTGCATATAAGTTAATTTGCTTTTGGAATGCAAATGCACATGGCAGGTTGTACTTGGAGATCCACTTCAGCTTATGATGACAATCCACTTTGCATGTGAAAGTATATGAAGATAATGACATGCATAATGGAAAATGGACGTCTGCAGAATGAGATAAGTGCGGAATTTATCGTCGCACATGCGGAATTTATCTTCGCAAAACAGGGTGGCAAACAAGTAGCAGACGACCATCGAGTCTTAGTGATACAACTCAAAGAACCAAATGAAGCAAAAACGAGAGTTGTAAGCACGAAGCAAAATATAACAAAACATAAAGCACCCGCCCATTTGGACCCGCTTGAAGACTATCAACCCATATGCTTCTCCCCCTTTTGTCAGCAAGGACCAAAAAGGTTTGAAGACATAGAGTGTCTACTTGTTCCCAGGAGCAGCAGGGTCGTTGGAGGTGTTTGGCGGTGCAGAGGAGCTTGGAGGTGCTGAAGCAGGTGGCGGTGATGTAGCATCGTCTTCTTCATCAATGATTCTGGCAGTGACTGTGGCAGCAGATGAAGAAAACTCAGAGTCTTCAAGTGATGGTGTCAAACTTGAAGCGCTCTGTGAAGCCATCTTCTTCTTCATCACAGCCCTTCTAGGAGGTGTGGTGTCAAACTTGAAGCGCTCTGTGAAGCCATCCTCTTCAAGTTCAGCTTCAGTACATATCATTGAGAGCCCTTTCCATGTACGACGACATGTTTCATGAGTGACGAAGGCATTCTTGGTGGCAAGATTTCGAAGACGATTAACATCCACCAAGAGGCTTTTCATCTGACGCTTTAGCCAGTCGTGATGCCTATCTTGTTTTTGATGAAGGGCCACAAGAAGCTCTCGGTCAGTGAGAACACGAGTGCGCTTCTTGGGTCTTGAAGCAGTTGCACTATCAGTGGCTTCAGTTGAAGCAGGGTGTGGCGCACGTGTAGTGCCAGCAAAAGGATACACCCTGGAGATGGCTTCAACACCTTCATCGTTCCGTGTGAAGCTCTGGTGTTCTGCATTCTGAAGACTCAACGGTTGCTTGGCAGGCTCTGGATATATAGCTTCAGCAGAGGTATCCACATCTGGCAAGAAGATCCGATGGTTTCAGGCTGAGGGCTGATATGAGATCGCAGAGTGCAGTTTGATCAGCCTCATCACCCAAGGAGCATAGAACTTCAAACCAAATAAGTCTGAGCCTGACGCTGCAAGTTGGCGTATGAAGAAATCCTGTGCGTTGAACCATTTGCCATGAAGGATGTAGAATATCATAGTCTTCATTGCACCCTCAATCTTTGCATTTGGAGAGTGCCCCTTAATGGGCCAGAGAGTCCGCCGGATGATGTGATATATGGTCCTGGGCAGGTACTCAAGGTCTTCAACGAAGAACTCAGTTGGATAGGGTGCATCATGGGGCAATGGCTTCATCATTGAGAGCATCTGACTCATATTGGGTTCAGTCCGCTGGAATATGCTCTCAATAGCTTCAGCATGTAGTTGACAGCCTTCCTCGAAGAATTCGCCAGGAGTGGGCAGGCCGGTGAGCTCAATGATATCAAATGCATTGGCTTCATGATGGACATTGCCGGTCATCCACTCCAGGACCCAAGTCTTCTGATCTCTGTTGTATCCTTTAATGTGGAGGGTGGCATAGAACTGAAGCAGAAGCTCTTCATTCCAGTGCTCTTCATCAGTTATAAACGGTAGCAACCCCACTTGCTTGAAGCAATCCAGCGCTTCCTCTATGCAGGGCAGACCAGCAATGGCTTCAACATCAAGGCGCTTGTGAGGGAAGATGCGACCTTGGTTGTATAGGATGCATGAATAGTAGCTCTGCTGAGGATAGCTCCAGAACCTATCTGATGAAATCCTTTCCCTTGAATAGGGGTTCTTGGAGCTGTTGAAAAATGTATTGTCTGCCCTGAAGCTATTGATGTCAAAGGCGCCAGGTGCTGATGCAGGACCTGGGAATCTTGGCAGCCTTGGAACTGGCTTCTGAACATGAGGCCTGTGCTCAACATGGTAATCAAATTGAGGACCTGCAGCAGACTCAGGAACAGAAGTGTCTGGTTCAGTAGCTTCGCTGTCTGCTGAAGCTTTTGGTGGGGAGGACTCCACATTGGCTTCAGTGTTTGTTGTGGCAGCCTCAACATTTTCAGCCTCCACTCGACTAGCTGGAGGGTCAGACTTAGGCACGTTCTCTTGGAGAATTGCTTCTTGATGGAGCATTGGAGTGGGCTCTTGTGATGCTTCTTCTTCGGCCGATGTAGCCGGAATGTCTTCAGTATAGACTTGAGGCCTTGGACCTCTGTGAAGCCTGCGGAACACAGACGACGCTTGTGGGGTTGGAGTGGGCTGGTCCTCGAAGTCTGCTTCCTCTTGAGGGCGATCCGCCCATGACGCATCTTGTGCAATTGGCGTCAGAGGACGACCAATGCTGATGAGCTCGCTTTGTTCACACTGAGGAAGGACTGCATCATCTTGCACATTGTCCTGATGACCAATGTCTTCAGCAGCAATTGGGTCGGCTGCTGGTATGTCTTCAGCTTCAGGAGCCTCTGTGGAAGCAGGCTCATGAACTGTCAATTGGCATTCTGGATTGGGGTGAACCA
Source organism: Triticum urartu (assembly GCF_003073215.2). Lineage (NCBI taxonomy): Eukaryota > Viridiplantae > Streptophyta > Magnoliopsida > Poales > Poaceae > Triticum > Triticum urartu. The sequence continues at coordinate 270,420,710 of NC_053023.1, forward strand.
TAGAGATAGGTTCAACTATCAAGGGCTCTGTGGGAGCAGCCCGAGATTTCTAGATCTTGCGCTTCTTCTTGCTGGGGGCAGTAGGAGAGGCTTCAGAGCTTTTCCTTTTCCTAGCTTCAGCCTCAGCAGTTCTTGTCTTCTTCAGCTCTGAAGCTGTTGACCGGCTCTTTGGCTTCGAGCCAGTCGTTGCAGTTGGGAAGACAATTGGAACTGCTTCCTGCCTAGGTGCCTCTAGTTCAGCCATAGCAGGCTTCTTCTTCTTCTTCGCGGCCATCTTGGGGTCAATGCCTGGACGCCCAAGTGCCTTGCGCTTTTCAACCTCGTTGTAGGCTTGTACACATCTTTCCGCCAGAGACTTCATCCGCTCAAGTGAGCCCTGAGCTTCTGCACGCTTCTTCAGAAAATTTTCTTTGAGCTCATGCAGCATGGTCTTGAAGCTCTTCACTTCTTGCACGCTGAGCTTGGCCATATTCTTCTTGAACTGAGCCTTTTCATGATCAATTTTCTGCTTCAGCTCAACAATGCGCTGAGCAATGGCCAGTTCTGAAGCAATTGCGCCTTGGAAGGCGACGCTGAGGCCAACGGGCAGCTGCAGATCTTCGAAGCTGATGTCTGGTGAGGCAAACCATTCGTCGATGAAATTGTGGATGATGGCGACATCAAAGAGAGGCAAATTGTTGAAGATTTCAGCCTCTTCTTTGCTCTTGATGAGCTGCTCTAGAGCGTCATCTCCAAGATCTTCATCACTTGACAGATCTATGGCTTCGCTACGCAGGATGGCAGCAGCTGTGAGCTCTTTGCTGGTGTGTGGCTGAGGCACCTTGGCCTTCTGGGGCTTGGAGACGCGGGATATGTCTTCAGACTGCACACTGTCTTTAGGAGGTGCAGTTGCCAATGGCTTCGCCCTTGAGACTTTTGAGGAAGGAGCCGGCTTTGAAGCTTTTGGCTTCTTCGACTGCTTTTGCTTCGGTTCAGCAGGAGCTTCATCAGACTCAGAGTCAGCTGGAGGGTCATTCACGGCAGTCCCTTGGACTAAGATGTGGGTGATGAGGCCTTCAAGGTTGGCAAACGGACCGATGATATTGGGTTCGGCGTCGCGTGTGCCATCTGCCCTTGGTGCGGAGGGACCAGGGTTGAAGTCTAACCCAAATTTCTTCTTGTTCAGCTTCGCTGATTGTTGAGCAAACTGGAAGTTGTGCTTGAACAGATTGTCGTCACGACACCAGAGGAGTGACGACGGATGTGCATCATCAGGCTGTGGTCCTCGGACCATGCATGGGTAGAAGCCTTGAGCAATGGCTTCATCTCTGGTCCTGGGTATGAGATTCTTGAAACGGATGTCCCCCCATGGTCTCCTGATGGCACTTTTCTCAGCATACTCCTGGGTGACGAAGCGGTATTTGAACCATTGTTCTGCCCAATAGCGTCGAATCCGTTGGATTCGAGTCTTGCGCTGCCCATAGTTCTCTTCAGGATCTGTTTTATACATTTCTGCCAGGTCTTCAGGCAGATCTTTGGAAGTTCCTTCACGTCTCTGTCTGCCCCCTTTCCTTGCTGCTGCTTCTGAAGCCATAAACTTTAACTTGAAAGGCTTCAAAACTTTCAAAGGCTTCAAAGGCTTTCTTTTACTAGACCAACAGGAACTGGCTTCAGGAGAGTTTATGTGATGCTGTAGGAATTCTGCAAATGAATGCAGACTATGAGAACCGAAGGATTCTCCCACGGACATGTACCTGTGACAGCATTAAGGTGCGAGGGAAGGGGAAGAGGTCATATGCATTCTCAGAAGGTTTTGAAGATTAATCAGTTTAGAAGACATTAACCTCATCGTGCGAAGACATTCACTCATAGATAAGAAGTTGGTTCCAGATTTGTACGAACCCACAAATCAGTACAAGTGAGGAATCTAACTACTTTATGAAGCACAAGTGAATATACTAGGCATGTCATGAGATGCAGATTGAGAGATCTATCTTAGGTGAAGAGAAACTTCTTATGGTAGAAAGTGACAGAACCATGAGATCAAAAGAAGCTGTAAAAAGAAGTTTTATTTACCACACTTGGAACTGCTAGACAGAAGTGAGAGATGATGCCGAGCAGTTCAGTCCTCCGTGCCCTAACTTGGCGACAGAAGACACCTACGGCGACGGCGGAGAGGACGATGTCCGCAGTCGGCGTGAGGACGGCGTCGGAGAAGTTGCGGCAGCGAAGCGCTTCGTCGCCGGCGTCGTCGAGTGCTAGCGGTGGCGCTAGGGTTCGTGCGAGGGTGAAAGAAGGATATAATGACCGTGGTAAGTGTGAATTATAGGCTCAGGGGCGGCACTGTGCTATTACATAGGTGCCCCTGGCGGTTCGCATCTAAGGAATGCGTGGCCAGTTTGCGGAAGTTTTGGGTTTGTTCCACGTCCCACGCACGCCTGGATTGTCGGGCGGTCGTTCCTGCTTCTCCGGATTTTATGTGGAGGAATGAGCATTGAAAACGGACTTTATGGTTGTCTCTATATCTTCTGCTGACTAGGACGCAGTGAAGACATTCGACAGTTTCAATAGAATGCATATGACTTGGAGAGATAGAGTTTGAGATAGAAAGCATAGAGAGATTGGGGTCCGATCACATTCACTTAGTTCAAAAGATTCAACCAAGAAGACATAGCTATAAGTGAATGCTGTAGAGGACAGAACACTAGTATGTATATATCTATATAATCAACGTAGTGAATATAATCATGAAGACATGTTGAGTTCGAAGCCAAACCAAATGTGAAGATATTGCAAGGTAACGCCATGAGTGAAACACTTCAAAATGGAATGTTTGGTGGTGGCGTTACCCACCGTATAGGAAGTATTAGACCCAGACACGGCGCACAATTATCGTGGCGCTCCGAAGTCAAATTCCACATTAATGTATTCACACTTAGAATGTATGTCTTCATTGATTGAAGATATACTTTACTTTGTGTGTTGCACATCTAAGTCATCAATATGCATAAGTGTTAGGATGTGTGCCTGATCACAGGACATTTGAGGATTCCAAGATATTTAGCTCACACCGTAACTTGCAAAACCTCTTCTCATCCAGGGGCTTGGTGAAGATATCTGCCAATTTCTCTTCAGTGTTGACGTGTATGATATCAATGTCTTCCTTCACAACATGATCTCTGAGAAAGTGATGACGAATTTCAATGTGCTTTGTCTTCAAGTGCTGAACTGGGTTGTTGGCAATCTTGATGGCGCTTTCGTTGTCGCAGTAAAGTGGTACTTGCTTCAGATGAATGCCATAGTCCTTGAGTGTTTGCTTCATCCACAGAAGCTGAGCGCAGCAAGATCCAGCAGCAATGTATTCAGATTCAACAGTGGAGAGAGATACACAGTTCTGCTTCTTTGAAGACCAACATACAAGTGATCGTCCCAAAAAGTGACATGTGCCTGATGTAGACTTGCGATCAACTTTGTCACCAGCATAATCAGCATCCGAAAATCCAACCAAATCAAACTCTGAGCCCTTTGGATACCATAATCCTAGAGTTGGGGTGTGAGCCAAATATCGAAGAATTCGCTTCACAGCTAAGTGATGCGACTCCTTTGGTGCCGCTTGAAATCGAGCACACATGCAAACACTAAGCATAATATCTGGCCTAGATGCACATAAATAAAGCAAAGAACCAATCATGGAGCGGTATACCTTTTGATCGAACTCTTTACCATTGTCGTCAGGACCTAGATGATGTTTGGCTAGCATTGGTGTTGTGAAGCCTTTGCAGTCTTGCATACCGAACTTCTTCAGACAATCTTTGAGATACTTCTCTTGAGATATGAAGATGCCATTGCGTTGTTGTCGTATTTGAAGACCGAGGAAGAACTTTAGCTCTCCCATCATAGACATCTGATATTGCTCTTGCATCATATATCCAAACTCTTCACTGTACTTCTGATTGGTGCAGCCGAAGATAATGTCATCCACATATATTTGGCACACAAACAGTTCACCATCATATGTCTTCGTGAAAAGAGTGGGATCCAGGGAACCAGGTATGAAGCCTTTGCTCTTCAGGAAGTATTTGAGTGTGTCATACCAGGCCCTAGGGGCTTGTTTGAGGCCATACAGCGCCTTGTTGAGCTTGTATACCATGTCAGGATGTTTTGGATTTTCAAAGCCAGGTGGTTGTGCAACATACACTTCTTCTTCAATCTTACCATTGAGAAAGGCACTTTTCACATCCATTTGATATAGAAGTATGTTATGATGATTTGCATAGGCCAGCAGTATGCGTATGGCTTCAAGCCTAGCCACAGGAGCAAATGTTTCATCGAAGTCAATGCCCTCCACTTGAGTATATCCTTGAGCAACGAGACGAGCTTTGTTTCTGACAACTTGACCATGCTCATCTTGTTTGTTGCGGTATATCCATTTGGTGCCTATTATGTTGTGCTTCCGTGGATCAGGACGCTTAACCAGTTCCCATACATTATTCAGCTCAAACTGTTGAAGCTCTTCTTGCATAGCTTGAATCCATTCAGGTTCCATGAAGGCTTCTTCAACTTTCTTGGGTTCTGATATTGAGACGAATGCGAAGTGCCCACAGAAATTTGCTAGCTGAGTTGCCCTTAAACGAGTGAGTGGACCAGGTGCATTGATGCTGTCAATTATTCTGTCAATCTGCACTTCATTGGCAACACGAGGATGTACAGGGCGAAGACTTTGCTCTTGCTGATCTGTGTTGTTGTTGGGAGGAATGTCTTCAGGCTGAGCATTGTCTTCATGTTGATCAGGTGCTGAGATGATAAGTTCTTCTTCAGGATGAGCTTCAGAAGGTATAATCTCTCCAGTTCCCTAAGCTTGATTGATTCACTAGCTGGGACTTCATCTAGCACATTTGGCAGTTGCTCTCTTTGTGAACCATTTGTCTCATCGAACCGCACATCCACTGTTTCAACAACTTTGTAATGAAAGAGGTTGAAGACTCTGTAGGAGTGCGAATCCTTTCCATATCCAAGCATAAAGCCCTCATGTGCTTTTGGTGCAAACTTTGAGGTGTGGTGTGGGTCCTTGATCCAGCACCTTGAGCCAAATACTCTGAAGTAACTGACATTTGGCTTCTTGCCAGTTAGGAGTTCATAAGATGTCTTGTTCAGAAGCTTGTGAAGATAAACACGATTGATAGTATGGCATGCAGTGTCAATGGCTTCAGTCCAGAATTTTCTTGGAGTCTTGTATTCATCTAGCATTGTTCTGGCCATCTCAATGAGTGTTCTGTTCTTGCGTTCGACGACGCCATTCTGCTGTGGCGTGTACGGAGCTGAGAATTCATGTGTGATCCCCAAGGTATCAAGATATGTGTCAAGGCCAGTGTTCTTGAATTCAGTGCCATTGTCACTTCTGATGTGCTTTATCTTGGCGCCAAAATTGTTCATAGCTCGATTGGCGAAGCGTCTGAAGACATCCCGCACTTCAGTCTTGTAAAGGATTATGTGCACCCAAGTATATCTAGAGTAATCATCAACAATGACAAAGCCATAGAGGCAAGCAGTAGTAGTAAAAGTTGAGTAGTGAGTGGGACCGAAAAGATCCATGTGGAGCAGTTCGAAGGGTTGTGTAGTAGTCATGATTGTCTTCGAAGGATGTTTTGCCCTGGTCATCTTCCCTGCTTCACAGGCACCGCATAAGTGATCTTTCTTGAACTTGACGCCCTCGATGCCTATGACATGCTTCTTCTTCGCAAGGGTGTGGAGGTTCCTCATGCTGGCATGCCCAAGCCTTCGATGCCAAAGCCAGCATTCTGAAGCTTTTGCAAGAAGACATACTGCAAGTTGTGGCCCTGCTGAGAAATCTACCACATACAAATCATCTTTCCGATACCCTTCAAACACTAGAGACTTGTCAGATTCCATTAGTACTAGGCAACGATATTTTCCAAACATTACGGTCATGTTCAAATCGCAAAGCATTGAGACAGACATTAAGTTGAAGCCAAGGGATTCAACAAGCATGACTTTATCCATGTGTTGATCCTTTGAGATTGCAACTCTACCTAGACCCAATACCTTACTTTTACCAGTGTCAGCAAATGTGATGTGGCTCTTGTTGGATGGACGTAAGGTTGAGTCCATAAGAAGGCTTCTTTTGCCAGTCATGTGATTTGTACACCCACTGTCAATAATCCATTCTGAAGACTTTGAAGTTGCTGGTGTCGTACCCTACAGTGCAGTTAGGGGGATAGGCTTCACGAAGAGAATTGTGAAGCAAAAACATTTGACGAACCAGTGGGTTATGAAAACTTAGATCCTGATTAGGACTAATAGGGAGAGTAGCATGCGATTTAGGAACGAAGTACATAATGATGCCATTCGGGCATTTTATCTTGCGCCCTACAAGATTTTTAAGGTCCCCAGCAAAAGCGTTAGAAGATTTTGTTTTTCTGCTGGAGACCTTTCCCTGCAAAAGAGAGTTAAGCTTTCTTAACCACCCACATCTTCAAGGGTGGCTTAGAAGCAATAAGTCTAAGTGCAGCATCTGAGAATTTTGGTTTTGAAGCCTTAGCAAACAGTCTTGCAGGTGGACAATAATACTCATAGGAATAAGCAGAATAATTTTTGGTCATATGAACATGACGGTTCGATGAACCGCTCTCATATTCATATGCCTGAGTATGGTTTCCCTGCAAAACATTTGCGTTAGTGTGACTCAGGTGAGTCCTCTGTTTGTATGAAGCCTTTGGACCGTATGAAGCCTTTGGTCTGAGGTTTGTCTTCTTCAAGTGAGGTGTCATGAAGACATTCACAGGAAGATTTTCCAGACACTTTTTCGGAACCCAGATCTTCTTCATAGGCGGTCCATTCCTGCAGTTAGTACCAATGTACCTGGCAAACACTTCACCATTCTGATTCTTAAACAGTTTATAGTTTGCATCAAAGGATTCATCAATGATAATGGGGTTAGCACAAGTGAAGCCAGATAAATTGGATGGATCTGCTGAAGGTTCCTTTGCAGCAACCCATGTGGTTTTGGGGTACTGCTCAGGCTTCCAGTAAGAGCCATCTGCATTTATTTTCCTTGCAAACCCAACACCCTCTTTCCTAGGGTTTCGATTCAGAATCTGCTTCTTGAGGACATCACATAATGTCTGATGTCCTTTAAGGCTTTTGTACATCCCTGTTTCAAGCAATGTCTTCAACCTAGCATTCTCATCAGCAATAGTAGTGGTATCCTCAGCAGAGGGGTTAGTTACCACATCAATAGTTGAAGATATTGCAACAGCAGTAGCAGTGGAACATTCAGCAACAGAAGTAGCATTATCACGCTCAATGCATTTAAGACATGGTGGTTCAAATCCTTCCTGAGCGGAACTGATCTGTTCGGCGCGAAGTGATTCGTTTTCCTTTTGAAGATCTTCATGAGCCACTCTCAATTTCTCAAGTTCTTGCTTCCTTTGAAGATAATCATAGGAAAGCTTTTCATGAGTTGTTGAGAGAGTATCAAGACGATCTTCAAGTTCTTGATACTTAACGTGAAGATTTTTTATGTCTTCAATTAAGGACTCAGATCGAGTCATTTCAGCACCCAACAGATCATCGCTTCTGTCTAACAGTTTTTGAATATGTTCCATAGCTTTCTGTTGTTCAGTTGCAATTTTAGCAAGTGTTTTGTAGCTGGGTTTTGAATCACAGTCAGAGTCATCATCACTAGATCTTTGATAGCGAGTAGTGCATGTGTTTACCTTGGCACCGCGTGCCATGAAGCAGTAGGTAGGAGTGGAGTCGTTCTTGTCATTTGCATCGGTGTCAGTGATGAAGTCATTGTCTTCAGTGTTGAAGATGGACTTGGCGATGTATGCTGTAGCCAGACTCGCAATGCCAGACTCAGACTCCTCCTCAGATTCCACCTCTGCCTCCTCAGAAGCGGATTCCTCATCTGAATCCATTTCCTTGCCAACAAATGCACGTGCCTTGCCAGATGAGCTCTTCTTGTGTGATGAAGACTTTGAGGAAGACTTGGAAGAAGACTTTGAGTATTTCTTCTTCTTGTCGTCAGAATCATATTCCTTGCTCTTCCTTTTCCTTCTGTTCTCATTGTCCCACTGTGGACACTCAGAGATGAAGTGTCTAGTTTTCTTGCACTTGTGACATGTTTTCTTCTTGTAGTCATGAGTAGAAGCTTCATCATTCCTTGAGCTTGATCGTGAAGATTTTCTAAAGCCTTTCTTCTTGGTGAATTTTTGGAACTTCTTCACTAGCATTGCAAGTTCCCTTCCAATGTCTTCAGGATCATCAGAAGTGTTGTCAGATTCTTCTTCAGATGAGGAAACAGCTTTTGCCTTCAAGGCACGAGTTCGCCCATAGTTTGGACCGTAGATATCTCTTTTCTCAGAAAGCTAAAACTCATCTGATGAGGACATCAATACCATTGTTACACCCACAGCCCCTACTGTTACATATACTGGACCAATTACTAGAGCTCGCACATGCCAATTAAATTACCAGGTACTTTCGTTTCTTGGTAATGATTCTAATGTTCATGAGATTATGATGCTGCCTAAATTGGATACATTTGTTTTGCTTACAAATGAAGGGCCTAGCTTGGAGAAGGATGAACATTGGAGCAAGAACACGCATGGAGTTGATGGCATGCGCAAGGGGATCAAGAACGGAGTTACAAGTGATGATTTCAGGACTTTGAAGCCGCCATAAGGAGTGCATGAAGCCTTGGACGAAATATACAAGATGCCACTTCATAATATTCGTCCATAGGCTATTCTAGGTGCTGCGTCACCTTAATATTGGGCCAGGCCCATGTAATTTCGAAATACTTAAGTATAGGCTATTTTTAGAGTCTGTATGTGTGGGGAAACAAGAGTTAGGGTTGGTTTCGGACCCCACCCTCAAGGGCCACGAAATTCCCCCCTCTTCCTCCATATATACAGCCCTTAGGGCGTCGTTTAGACTTTGGGTTTTGTTTAGATTAAAAGTTCGCCATAGCTGCAACTTTGCGTACTTCGTTTGTGTCCAACGACCAGACCAAGACGTCACAGAACCCCACCTTGATCAATAAAGCTTTCATCTTATATTCGCAATATCCCGATTGCAATCTCAGTTTCTTGCTTGTTCTTCGTTTGCTCGCAGGAAACAGACCCTCGTGGTCAGGTTGATCGTGCTCCGGCGTGGTCAATAACCCTCGGAAGTTGGTTTAGCGATTGCTAAGGCGCGACGTCTCGCACGTTCGTAGTCGGATCGTCAAGGTCGACTCCCACAGAAAACGATAGCCACCATCTCATCGAAACATCGGGACACCTTAGCCTCTATCAAGTGGTATCAGATTTCCAGGTTGCTCGGTGAGATTTTTACAGTTTTTCGTAGATTAGATCGAGTCTGTTCTTCATACCTACAGTCCACGAAAAAAAAGCCACAAAAAAAATTAGGGTTAGTTCATCATATCCGAACCAATCTGAGCCTTTGCATAATCTTTTTAGGGTTTTTGCTTTGTTGAATTTGCGGTTGCATCGTCGTGTCAAGTTGCTGGTCTTAGAGTCTAGTCTTTTAGAGTTTCGAGTTCTGGTCATAAGTTGTCACGCCGCCGCCGCACCATCATCATCGCCCATCTACCACTTTTGCTTATCCGCCACCGCTCTGAATCCATATCCATATACCACTATCAATTCGTATCCATATACCACCACCAATCTGTATCCATATACCACCACCGCTACCATATACCACCACCGCTGCCATATACCACAACCATATATCCACCACCAATCCGAGTTCTTCTCATATTAGGTTTGTTCTTGAGATCAATCTAAATTCCGATTCGTGTTTCCTTGCCTGCGTAGGTCTCGGAAAAAAAAGAGCGCAAAAAAAAGGAGCGCAAAAAAAAAGAGCGAAAAAAAAAGTTCCAGAGTGTGCTTTTCCCTTATTTGCGTGCAGCGCCGTGATTTTGTTAGTGTTCTAGGCTCGCGTCTCTAGCACGGTCTAGCCTAGGACCAGCACAGTACCGTCGTTGAGCGTTTATTCAACTTTGCATCTCTGAATTGATTTATTGCTGACCCTTTTTGCTACCATACTATAAGCCTTCCCAGCTCCACATACATCTATGTCGTGCGTTTGACTCTCCCTGGCAATCGCTCTATCCAAGCTTTTGAGAGTTTTGACTACAACGGTTGCCGATCACCGCCTGCTGCTGGGTAAGAACTGGTAAGAATTTGAGATTTGCTTGACGGATTTGTGACACCCGCCACCACCACCACTTGTTAGTAGTCTGTAGGATCATATTCTTGTGTGTTTCTATTGCTGCTAACCATGCCAGGATCACAAGCCGACGAGACTGACTGGGAGAACTTGACGAACAAGGAGCTTCATGATACGTTTCAGCAAATGATGAGTGGACAGGTGCAAGATGTGATAAACAGATTTGAAGAGGCCATGGAGAAGATAGATGGCATGGAGAAGACGTTTGAAACAAAGCTCGATAATAAGTTTGCTGAATTGCTTTCGCGTTTTCCACCACCACCACCGGCTGCTCCTGCTGCACCTCTGCAACAACAGCAACAACACCGACTACCTCCACGTCGGGAAACAGCCCTCTGCCGAGCGAGCCGTGTCCCTCTTCAGTCGGGCCAAACTGCTGGTGCTGCTGTTGAGACTTCTGTGGCTCCTACTGCTGATGTGGAGGAGGATGATTATGTGGGAGATTATGAGGATGAGGTTGATCAAAATCAGAACTACGTGCCACCACCAGCACAGCAACCGTACGAGATCATGACCATCTCCCTAAACTAAAATTGAATATTCCACCATTTGAGGGTAGATATGTTCCTGATATATATCTTACTTGGGAGTTAGAAACTGAACAACGATTTACATGTTTACAATATCCCGAGGAGAGACGTGTTCCTGCTGCTGTTTGTGCTTTCACTAGTTTTGCATGTGTTTGGTGGTCTGAGCATTGTAGATTATATCCTATTCCGGCTACTTGGGCTGCTTTGAAAACTGCTATGCGTACTCGTTGGGTTCCACCATATTATCAACGTGAATTACTTCAAAAATTGCAGCGCTGAAGACAGGGAAAAAATTCTGTAGAAGAATATTATCAGGAATTACAAACTGGCATGATTAGATGTGGTATTGTTGAGGAGAATGAAGCTATGCTTGCACGTTTTATGGGTGGATTAAATAGAGAGATTCAGACGATTCTAGAGTATAAGGAGTATACTAATATCACTCGTTTATTCCATCTTGCTTGTAAAGCTGAACGTGAAGTGCAGGATCGACAGGCATTGGCGCGGACTAACTTTTCTGCAGGTCGACCTTCATCATGGACACCACGTGCATCATCTACTTCCACACGTTCTGCTACACCGGCGCCTCCGTCGGCTACCACCTCCAACCGTGATACAATAAAGCAGGCACAATCACCACTATCTGCCAAGAGCACACCTTCTGGGCCTGCAAAGAGCTCGTCTTCATCCATGGCATCAACAGGTCAAACACATGATATTATTTGTCGACGTTGCAAGGGTGGAGGTCATTATGCGAGAGCATGCCCATCTAAGCGTGTGATGATTGTTACTGAGGATGGTGGGTATGAGTCCGCTAGTGACTATGATGAGGAGACTTTGGCTCTTATTACACGTGACGAACACGGTGGAGACGATTCTGATCATGAGACGCAATACATGGCTCCTGAAGATGCTGACAGGTATGAATGTTTAGTTGCTCAACGTGTTTTGAGTGTGCAGGTTACACAAGCTGAGCAAAATCAGAAGCATAATTTGTTCCATACAAAGGGAGTTGTGAAGGAACGTTCTGTTCGCGTGATCATAGATGGAGGGAGCTGCAATAACTTGGCTAGCATGGAGATGGTGGAGAAGCTATCTCTCACCACAAGACCACATCCACATCCTTACTACATCCAATGGTTCAACAACAGCGGCAAGGTTAAGGTAACACGTACTGTTCGTGTGCATTTTAGTATCTCTACATATGCTGATTATGTTGATTGTGATGTGGTACCTATGCAAGCATGTTCCTTATTACTTGGTAGACCATGGCAATTTGATAAAAATTCTGTACACCATGGTAGAAACAATCAGTATACTCTTGTTCATAACGATAAAAATATTACTTTGCTTCCTATGACTCCTGATTCCATTTTGAAAGATGATATTAATAGAGCTAATAAAGCAAAACAGGAGACAAATAAGAGTGAAAATCAGATTGTGGCAAAAGAATTTGAGCACCAAATGAAGCCTAATAATAAACCATCTACTGTTGTTTCTGAAATTAAATTGAAAAGTGCATGTTTACTTGCCACCAAATCTGATATTGATGAGCTAGATTTCAGCAAATCTGTTTGCTATGCTTTTGTGTGCAAAGAGGCATTATTTTCATTCGAGGACGTGCCTTCCTCTTTGCCCCCTGCTGTCACTAACATTTTGCAGGAGTTCGCTGACGTCTTTCCACAAGACGTGCCACCGGGATTACCACCTATTCGAGGGATTGAGCATCAAATTGACTTAATTCCCGGTGCTTCGCTACCCAACCGTGCACCATACCGTACCAATCCAGAGGAGACGAAGGAGATTATGCGTCAAGTACAAGAACTGCTCGACAAAGGTTATATACGCGAATCCCTTAGTCCTTGTGCTGTTCCTATCATTTTAGTGCCGAAAAAGGATGGTACGTCGCGTATGTGCGTTGAATGTAGAGGCATTAATAATATTACTATTCGTTATCGTCATCCTATTCCTAGGCTAGATGATATGCTTGATGAATTGAGTGGCTCTACAATATTCTCCAAAGTTGATTTGCGTAGTGGATACCATCAAATTCGTATGAAATTGGGTGATGAATGGAAAACAGCATTTAAAACTAAGTTTGGATTATATGAGTGGTTAGTCATGCCTTTTGGGTTAACTAATGCACCTAGTACTTTCATGAGGTTAATGAACGAAGTTTTACGTGCTTTCATTGGACGATTTGTGGTAGTTTACTTTGATGACATATTGATTTATAGCAAATCTTTGGAGGAACATTTGGAACATTTACGTGCTGTTTTTGTTGCTCTACGTGATGCACGTTTGTTTGGAAACCTTGGAAAGTGCACCTTTTGCACCGACCGAGTATCTTTTCTTGGCTATGTTGTTACTCCACAGGGAATTGAAGTTGATAAAGCCAAGATTGAAGCTATTGAGAGTTGGCCACAGCCAAAAACGGTCACACAAGTGAGGAGTTTCCTTGGCCTCGCTGGTTTCTATAGGCGTTTTGTGAGAGATTTCAGCACCATTGCTGCACCTCTCAACGAGCTTACAAAGAACGATGCGCCTTTTGTTTGGGGTACCGCACAGGAAGAAGCCTTCACAGTTTTGAAAGATAAGTTGACACATGCTCCTTTACTCCAACTTCCTAATTTCAATAAGACTTTTGAGCTTGAATGTGATGCTAGTGGAATTGGATTAGGAGGTGTGTTATTACAAGATGGAAAACCTGTTGCATACTTTTCTGAAAAATTAAGTGGGCCTAGTTTGAACTATTCTACTTATGATAAAGAATTATATGCTCTTGTTCGGACCTTAGAAACATGGCAACATTATTTATGGCCCAAGGAATTTGTTATACATTCTGATCATGAATCTTTGAAACACATTAAAAGTCAAGCAAAACTGAACCGTAGACATGCTAAATGGGTTGAATTCATTGAGACTTTCCCTTATGTCATTAAACACAAGAAGGGTAAAGAAAATGTTATTGCTGATGCCTTGTCTCATTGTTATACTATGCTTTCACAACTTGACTTTAAAATATTTGGTTTGGAGACCATCAAAGATCAATATGTTCATGATGCTGAATTTAAAGATGTATTGCAGAATTGTAAGGAAGGGAGAACTTGGAACAAGTTCGTTCTTAACGATGGATTTGTGTTTCGTGCTAACAAGCTATGCATTCCAGCTAGCTCCGTTCGTCTTTTGTTGTTGCAGGAGGCGCATGGAGGAGGATTAATGGGACACTTTGGCGTCAAGAAGACGAAGGATATACTTTCTACACATTTCTTTTGGCCAAAGATGAGACGGGATGTTGAGCGTTTTATTGCTCGCTGCACTACATGTCAAAGAGCTAAGTCACGACTCAATCCTCATGGTTTATATATGCCTTTGCCAGTACCTAGTGTTCCTTGGGAGGATATATCTATGGACTATGTTTTAGGTTTACCTCGAACAAAGAAGGGGAGGGATAGCATATTTGTTGTCGTGGATAGGTTCTCGAAAATGGCACACTTTATACCATGTCATAATCGCGATGATGCTGTTAATGTTGCTGATTTGTTCTTTCGTGAAATTATTCGCTTACATGGTGTGCCAAATACTATTGTTTCAGATCGTGATACTAAATTTCTTAGCCACTTTTGGAGATGTTTATGGGCTAAGTTGGGGACTAAGCTTCTTTTTAGTACTACTTGTCACCCCCAAACTGATGGACAAACTGAAGTAGTCAATAGAACATTGTCTGCTATGCTTAGGGCTGTTTTGAAGAATAACAAGAAAATGTGGGAAGAATGCTTGCCTCATATTGAATTTGCTTATAATCGCTCATTGCATTCTACTACTAAGATGTGCCCTTTTGAAATTGTGTATGGTTTCCTACCTCGTGCACCTATTGATTTGTTGCCTCTTCCATCTTCAGAGAAGGTTCATTTTGATGCTAAAGAACGTTCTGAATTGATTTTAAAAATGCATGAGTTAACTAAGGAAAACATTGAGCGTATGAATGCTAAATATAAACTTGCTGGAGATAAGGGTAGAAAACATGTTGTGTTTGCGCCTGGAGATCTTGTTTGGTTACATTTGCGTAAAGATAGATTTCCTAATCTGCGCAAATCAAAGCTAATGCCACGTGCTGATGGTCCTTTTAAGGTGTTAGAGAAAATAAATGATAATGCATATAAACTTGAGCTACCTGTAGATTTTGGGGTTAGTCCCACTTTTAACATTGCAGATTTGAAGCCTTATTTGGGTGAGGAAGATGCGCTTCCGTCGAGGACGACTTCATTTCAAGAAGGGGAGGATGATGAGGACATCAATACCATTGTTACACCCATAGCCCCTACTGTTACATATACTGGACCAATTACTAGAGCTCGCGCACACCAATTAAATTACCAGGTACTTTCGTTTCTTGGTAATGATTCTAATGTTCATGAGATTATGATGCTGCCTAAATTGGATACATTTGTTTTGCTTACAAATGAAGGGCCTAACTTGGAGAAGGATGAACATTGGAGTAAGAACACGCATGGAGTTGATGGCATGCGCAAGGGGATCAAGAACAGAGTTACAAGTGATGATTTCAGGACTTTGAAGCCGCCATAAGGAGTGCATGAAGCCTTGGACGAAATATACAAGATGCCACTTCATAATATTCGTCCATAGGCTATTCTAGGTGCTGCGTCACCTTAATAATGGGCCAGGCCCATGTAATTTCGAAATACTTAAGTATAGGCTATTTTTAGAGTCCGTATGTGTGGGGAAACAAGAGTTTGGGTTGGTTTCGGACCCCACCCTCAAGGGCCACGAAATTCCCCCCTCTTCCTCCATATATACAGCCCTTAGGGCGTCGTTTAGACTTTGGGTTTTGTTTAGATTAAAAGTTCGCCATAGCTGCAACTTCGCGTACTTCGTTTGTGTCCAACGACCAGACCAAGACGTCACAGAACCCCACCTTGATCAATAAAGCTTTCATCTTATATTCGCAATATCCCGATTGCAATCTCAGTTTCTTGCTTGTTCTTCATTTGCTCGCAGGAAACAGACCCTCGTGGTCAGGTTGATCGTGCTCCGGCGTGGTCAATAACCCTCGGAAGTTGGTTTAGCGATTGCTAAGGCGCGACGTCTCGCACGTTCGTAGTCGGATCGTCAAGGTCGACTCCCACAGAAAACGATAGCCACCATCTCATCGAAACATCGGGACACCTTAGCCTCTATCATCATGTGTGTTGAGTCTCTCAAGTATGTCAGACGGATCGAGTGTCTTGAAATCAGGACGTTCTTGAATCATCAGGGCTAGGATGTCAAATGAACTATCAAGTGATCTCAGCAGCGTCTTGACGATTTCATGTTTGGTGATCTCAATGGCGCCGAGGGCTTGAAGCTCATTTGTGATATCAGTGAGCCGGTCAAATGTGTGCTGGACATTCTCATTGTCATTTTGCTTGAAGCGGTGGAAGAGGTTGCGAAGAACACTGATTCTCTGATCTCTCTGGGTTGATATGCCTTCATTGACCTTGGAGAGCCAGTCCCAGACTAGCTTGGATGTCTTCAAGGCACTCACACGGCCATACTGTCCTTTTGTCAGATGACCACAGATGATATTTTTGGCAGTAGAGTCCAGTTGAGTGAACTTCTTAACATCAGCAGCAGTGACACCTTCTCCAGCCTTGGGAACGCCGTTCTCGACGACATACCATAGGTCGACGTCAATGGCTTCAAGATGCATGCGCATCTTATTCTTCCAGTAGGGATATTCAGTTCCATCGAAGACGGGGCACGCAGCGGAGACTTTGATTATCCCTGCAGTCGACATAGCTAAAACTCCAGGTGGTTAAACCGAATCACACAGAATAAGGGAGCACCTTGCTCTGATACCAATTGAAAGTGCGTTATATCGACTAGAGGGGGGGTGAATAGGTGATTTTTATGAAAGTCTTCAAAACGTGGGAGTTATGAAGACAAACAGTGAAGACTTTGCCTATTACTATGCAGCGGAAGTTAGATTACACTAGGCAAGCCATGGTCAAGTATTCAATAGAGTGAAAGCACAAAGACAAACAGCTGCAGTGTAATAAGGATCAGGTAGGAAGAAGTTATGAAGCCAAACAGATCATACATTCATGTTGTGAAGACAAAAGATAGAGCAAGCATGCAATAGCTTCACAATGAGTAACAGTAAGACAAAGGAAGTGAAGATGAACCAGTGACTCGTTGAAGACAATGATGTGTTGGACCAGTTCAGTTGCTGTGACAACTGTACGTCTGGTTGGAGCGGCTAGGTATTTAAACCTTAGGACACACAGTCCCGGACACCCAGTCCTGAACACGCAGCTCAGGACACCAAGTCCTCACCGTATTCTCCTTGAGCTAAGGTCACATAGTCCTCGCCCAATCACTCTGGTAAGTCTTCAAGGTAGACTCCCAAACCTTCACAGACTTCATTCACTGGCAATCCACAATGTCTCTTGGATGCTCTGAACGCGACGCCTAACCGTCTGGAGGATTCACAGTCCCCAAGTGTAATAAGTCTTCAGATCACACAGACAAGAAGACTTAAGTGATGCCCAATGTTCTCTGTCTCTGGGTGGTTAGGGCTTTTCTCCTCGCTAGGGATTTTCTCTCAAAGGCTTCGAGGTGGGTTGCTCTCAAACGACAAAAGCCGTGCACTGAAATCTGAGCAGCCAACCGTTTATGGTTGTAGGGGGTGGGCTATTTATAGCCACTTGGCAACCCGACCTGATTTGTCCGAAATGACCCTGGGTCACTAAGGAACTGACACGTGTCGCAACGGTCAGATTTCAAACTCTCATGGCAACTTTACTTGGGCTGCAAGCAAAGCTGACTTGTCCAGCTCTGGACAAGATTCGCTCTCATTGTCTTCACTCGAAGACATAGGTTTTAGGTTTAGGCATCACTTCAGTCATTCTGATTGGTTCTCCTGGACCCCACTTAACAGTACGGTGGTTCCTATGACTCAACACAAAAGAAAAAGAACTGCGAAAGATCTAAGTCCTCGAGCTCCATAGGCTTCATAACGTGTCTTCTTTTGTCATAGTCTTCAAAGTGAATATCTTCATATACCACCTTTGACTTCAATGTCTTCATACATTTTTGGGGGTCATCTCTGGTAGTAAAACCGAATCAATGAGGGACTTCTACCTGTGTTATCCTGCAATTCTCACGAACACATTAGTCCCTCAGCTAGGTTTGTCGTCAATACTCCAAAACCAACTAGGGGTGGCACTAGATGCACTTACAGAATGGATGACATCTATCCCAAAGTTGAGCCAACACGTGTTTCCTACGGCCAATGACAATTTTACGCGTGGAAAATCCTCATTGGTCTAGGCTGTTAACGGGTTATCGGATCCAAAACCGGACCCGATAGCGTAACGGCGACCTGTTACGGTGGATGCCACATGTCGGTCACCCTTGACGAAAGCAGTTCTATGACGTGTGATTTATCGTCATGGAAGTGGACACTTCCGTGATGATAATTTTGGTAATGTCATGGAACACTTCTACGACAGTACAGGTATGACTATCTTGATTCTGTCATAAAATTGTCATGGATGTACATGCATGACAGAAAACATGACCTACTATGACAAACTTGTATCATCAAGGAAGTGTCTTTTTTTTTTAGTGGGCGCAAAGGGCAGACAGGCCAAACCTCTTCCCTTGGGCAGCCCTTCCCCGTCTCTCCCACCACCTAGTCCCGGTTTGGCTTGGCGAAGCCCTGCCAGTGCTCCACCACAACCATCACCACCACGCCGTCTTGCTGGTTGTGATATGTGTCTACTACACAACTTGTTCTTCTAGACTCGTGTTGGGCCTCCAAGCGTAGAGTTTTGTAGGACAGTAGGAAATTTCCTTCAAGTGGATGACATAAGGTTTATCAAACCGTGGGAGGCGTAGGATGAAGATGGTCTCTCTCAAACAACCCTGCAACCAAATAATAAAACGTCTCTTGTCTCCCAAACACACCAAATGCAATGGTAAATTGTATAGGTGCACTAGTTCGGTGAAGAGATGGTGATACAAGTGTAGTAATGATTGTAGATATTGATTTTTGTAATAGTAACAATAAAAACAACAAGGTAGCAAGTAACAAAGTGAGCACAAACGGTATTTCAATCCTTGAGAGGCCTAAGGTTCGTACTTTCGCTAGTGCAATCTCTCAACAATGCTAATATAATTGGATCATGTAACCGTCCCTCAAGGTGCGATAAAGAATCACTCCAAAGGTCCTATCTAGATGAGAGCATAAGAAGAAATTGTTTGTAGGGTACGAAACCACCTCAAAGCTATTCTTTTCGATCAATCTATCCTAGAGTTCGTACTAAAATAACACCAAGCTATTCTTTTTGATCGATCTAACCAAGAGTTCATACAAAAAAACACCATACGATACACATCAACCAACTCTAATGTCACCTAGATACTCCAATTTCATCGCGAGTATCCGTGAGTTGATTATACGATATGCATCAAACAAGTTCACATTCATAATACTCAATCCAACACAAAGAACCTCAAAGAGTGGCCCAAGATTTCTACCGGAGAAACTAAGACGACAATGTGCATCAACCTCTATGCATAGTCCCCAATGTCACCTCAGGATTATGTGAATTGAGTGCCAAAACACACATCAAGTGAATCAATATGATACCCCATTGTCACCACGTGTATTCATAGCAAGACATACATCAAGTGTTCTCAAATCCATAAAAGTATTCAATCCAATAAGAATGAAATCTCAAAGAGAAAACTCAATTCATCACAACAAGATAGAGAGGGGAAAACAACATATGATCCAAATATATTAACAAAGCCTGGGATACATCAAGATCGTGACATCTCAAGAACACGAGAGAGAGAGAGAGAGAGAGAGATTAAACACATAGCTACTGGTACAAACCCTTAGCTCCGAGTGTGGACTACTCCCTCCTCATCATGGTGGTGATACGTCCATTTTGTATCATGCTTTCATATTAATATTTATAGCATTATGGGCTGTTATTACACATTATATCACAATACTTATACCTTTTCTCTCTTATATTATAAGGTTTACAAGAAGAGGGAGAATGCCGGCAGCTGGAATTCTGGACTGGAAAAGGAGAAAATATTAGTTACCTATTCTGCACAACTCCAAAAGTCTTGGAACTTCACGGAGCATGTTTTTTGAATATATAAAAAATATTGGGCGAAGAAAATACCAAGGGGGGCCACTATCCACAAGGGTGGAGGGCCCGCCCTACCCCCTGGGCGTGCCCCCCATCCTTGTGAGCCCCATGGCAGACCTCCGACACCCATCTTCTGCTATATTGTGTGTTTTGACCTTGAAAAAACCAGAAGGAAGCTTTCGCGACGAAGCGCCACCGTCTCAAGGCGGAACCTGGGCAAAACCAATCTAGGGCTCCAGTATTGCTGTTCCGCCGGGGAAACATCCCTTCAGGAGGGGGAAATCGAAGCCATCGTCATCACCAATGATCCTCTCATCAAGAGGGGGTCAATCTCCGAGACATCTTCACCAGCACCATCTCCTCTCAAACCCTAGTTCATCTCTTGTATCCGATCTTCCTCTCAAAACCTCAAATTGGTACCTGTGGGTTGCTAGTAGTGTTGATTACTCCTTGTAGTTGATGCTAGTTGGTTTATTCGATGGAAGATCATATGTTCAAATCCTTAATGATAATTAATACTCCTCCGATTATGAACATGAATATGCTTTCTGAGTAGTTATGTTTATTCCTGAGGACATGGGAGAAGTCTTGTTATAAGTAGTCATGTGAATTTGGTATTCGCTCGATATTTAAATGAGATGTATGTTGTCTTTCCTCTAGTGGTGTTATGTGAACGTCGACTATATGACACTTCACCATTATTTGGGCCTAGGGGAAGGCATTGGCAAGTAATAGGTAGATGATGGGTTGCTAGAGCGATAGAAGCTTAAACCCTAGTTTAAGCGTTGTTTCGTAAGGGGCTGATTTGGATCCATATGTTCCATGCTATGGTTAGATTTATCTTAATTCTTATTTTGTAGTTGTGGATGCTTGCGAGAGGGGTTTATCATAAGTGGGAGGCTTGATGCGGAGCATCCCAAGATCATCCCCATGGACGCACGCACACCTCCAACGGCACCACTTGGACCAATGACACGAGCCCGAGCCGAAGCTATCGAAGACAAGGTGAACTCACTCCTCTCCGAACTTCCACTTTCTATGCATGAGACATGGCTACTACCTAAGTCCGAGATGTTGTGCATGATTAGGTACCAAGAGGGTCCTCCCGAAGATGCGCATGAAGATGGACAAGTCCCCAAGTCCACGGATGAGGAGAACCAACGGAAGGAGCCAAGAGCATCTCACAGGCCTCGGACATCCGGCCAAGGCCCCGGACATCCGGCCCCTGGAGCGCCTTCCTCTACAGTTGCTCAACCACCAAGTGCCTATAGGCCCCGGACATCCGGCCCCGCAAGCCCGGACATCCGGCACTTCCCGAGGTCTCGTACATCCGGCCCCCTGCCCGGAAATCCAGACCTCCCCGAACCCGAGAGCAACATGGACAGTTTCACCAGCCCAGACATCCGGCCTCCACAGCCCGGACATCCGGCCCTCCGCGAACGCCCGGACATCCGGCCCGACGCCCGGACATCCGGCCTCCCTGTCTGCGCACAGTAAAGGGCCGAGGCCCGTGTACCCCTTCTACCCCCCTAGACTATATATACTCCAGCCCGTACAACTTTCTAGGGTTAGCAAAGGATTAGCTCATATTTCATGTGAGAGCTTTGCTCGTCCACTTGGTTACCTTCTCCACGGAGATTCGAGCCTCCAGCAGAGAAGATCCCCCAAGCGGATTCAAGACCCCTCTTTAGGGAAGAACATCAGGACCTCCTCATGGAGAAGAACCAGTTACCCTTTTGCATCGTCCCTAGTTGATCGTCGATCGTGTATCTTACTTTATGTACTCGAGGATCTAGCCCATGTGTGACTTGTTCTTGTTAGTTTGAGTGTTCCTCTTGTGCTTCCCCTTGTGTTTTCCCTCGTTTTCCCCCTCGTGTTCCTCATGTTCTTCACGGGATCCGCTCCTTTAGTGAAAGATCGGGTGATTAGGTTTCTACCCTACATCTTGGTTTCTACCCTCCCCGTTGTGTTTCTAGCCTTGTTTTGTTGTTTTTCGTCCTAATTCGAAAATTCCCCGCCAAAAATAGCCCCCAAATTTTTTTTGTGATTTGTTGGTGTGTTGAGATTTTGTTGGTTTGGATCCGTGGATTTGCTTTGTTGTGAGTGGATCTAGCTTCTCATCCTTTTCCCCCCAATTTCCATCCACAAATTCCTCCGAATTTTGCCCGGATTTAACCTCCCCACGCGGTGTTCATCACGTTCGTCCCCGGATCTAGAGCCCGGACATCCGGCCCGCAGAGCCCGGACATCCCGCCCCTGGCAGCCACATATCCATCCACCGCCCCAATTTCCACCAAATTTTGTTCCGGTGCCCACCATATACCATATATACTTCCACATAACCCAACCATTTTTGGAACGTTTCACTCTACGACACAATTGCTACTTCGAGGTTTGAGAATTTGAGTTGCGGTACCGTATCCTTTTGTGTTTCGGCTATTTAGGTACGGTTCGACATCGACATCACCGCCGCTCATCTTCGCCACGAACACATCATCAACAACGACCACCTCGACTATGACTTGGTATTTGTGCCACCATTTTGACACCATACCGGAAGCAAGACCGATAACCTCATCTTGGTATTGGACATATCATTCTTGCCATTACATTCATAGCCATCATAGCCTTTGCGTTGCTTACCCATCGAGACTAGCCATTGATTATTGCCGGCAACGAGACTTGTGCACATTAGTGTACTTCCCATAGCATACATACATCATTGTTGCATATCTTGGTATCATCTCTTGTGTCACAAACTTGACATCGCATACTCACTTGCTATCTTGGTTCGTCAAGCATTGCATGAGAAAAGAGCTCAAACATCAAAGAGCCAAACAAGCTTTTAAGCAAAGAGAAAAGATAAGCAAAGAGCTTTTAAGCAAGAACCATAGCATCTTACAACATTACATTTTTCATACTCGATCATCTTGGATCATATCATAGCAACACCTTGAATAGAACATATTTGGGATAGAAGTCGTTGCATTTTTGCTAAGTAGGTTGTGCACAAGTTCTTGTATCCGCCTATTGTGCAATCGTGCTAGCGTCTCTCTAGTGTTGTGAAACAAGAGCATTTTTGTGGATTCCACATTTTGGCTCACCCTTGGTTGCACAACCCCACTTATCTTTTTGCGCGTGTGTTTCCGTGTACCTTA
The DNA here is from genome assembly GCF_003073215.2 of Triticum urartu. Lineage (NCBI taxonomy): Eukaryota > Viridiplantae > Streptophyta > Magnoliopsida > Poales > Poaceae > Triticum > Triticum urartu. The sequence continues at coordinate 270,443,810 of NC_053023.1, forward strand.
TATGCTTGGTCTACTTTTTACATTGCATCTTGCGAATCTTTTCCAACATTATTGAAGCTCACTTACAATTGCATCAAATTTTGTGCCACCATCCTAACCAAGCTCCACCAAAAGCTTTTACTTGTGTAGGTGGGAGAAACCGACAAGAACTCGTACCAATTGTGCTATTTCCTTGTCATACATTGGAGTGATCCTCGATCCACTTTCAACTTCGGTCAAGGTACATTTGGTACTCGTTCTTCTCTTTCTACCACTCACATTTGTCTTGGAAAGATGGATAGGCCAAGTACTTCTACCAACCCACTCTTCATGGAGCAAGACGATGACATGGACTCCTTCGTCACCAAGAGTCACCTCTTTGGTGCACAACGTGCTTTGCATCAAGAGCAAGAAGCTATGAGTGAACGCATCGAAAACCTTGCCGCCGACTTGCGACTTTCCGAGCAAAGTACAAGGGACTACTTCGACCACAAGCTTGACGATCACAAGCAAGAGAATGGCGCAAGGATGAATGAAATTCGTGCTTTGTTGCTCAACCGCTCGTCTTCCACTTCAAGGAGGAGCCGTTCACGCCGCCACTCCGACTTCACCCTCTCCGGCTCAAGTACACCAACATTAAACACTCTTCATCGAGCCGCGCGCACCGACCGTCAAGCAAGCCTCAATCCCCCACGAGACACCGACTCTCCAGAGCACTGACAATGTCAAACTCAAGAGGCCTTTGTGCTAGTACGAGAACGGCAATGACAACGCCAACATGAAGAGGAAGAGCGAGCGCGTCTACACCAAAATGCTCAAGATGCCGAGGCACAACGTCAAGAACAACAACTCCGTGACGCTCAAGCACTTGTGGCGCAACACGCTCTACGCGATTCGAGTCGAGCCGTTGCCAACCGAAGCCGACAAGCCCGTGAACAAAAGGAAGCACTTCGCGAAGAAATTCAAGAACGAAGATTTCAAGCTCGCTTGCATCGTCAAGTTCCTCCTCGAGCTCGACAAGTTCCTCCACAAGCTCGCCAAGAACAACCAGTCAATCAAGAGCATGAAGACAATGGAGATCCTCCACGACAAGAGCAACATGACGATAACAATCCTCCGCACCACGAGCACCATGAGTTGCACAATCATCAACAACATGGGCGTCATCATCCCCGACCCCAACACAATGAAGAGCAACGTTATGGCAAACTCAAGTTCACCATGCCCAAGTTCAACGGTAGCAACGACCCCGAAGAGTACCTTTCATGGGCATTGAAGGTTGACAAGATCTTCCGTTTGCACAATTTTGAAGAAGAGAAGAAGATCGCGATGGCATCCCTTGAGTTCCAAGACTATGTCCTCATATGGTGGGAACAAATCATAGAGCGCCGAGAGGCAAGAGGTGAACCACCCATCACTACTTGGGCGCAAATGAAGGATGTCATGAGAGCACGCTTCGTACCTACCTACTACAACCGCGACCTCTTCAAGAAACTCCAACAACTCAAGCAAGGAACAAAGAGCGTTGAAGAATACTACAAGGAGATGGATATTGCAATGATAAGAGCCAATGTCACGGAAGATGATGAGCAAACAATGGCACATTTCTTGAACGGACTCAATCACCCTATCAAGAAGATCGCCGACTTCCAGCCATACTCAAATCTCATCAAGCTAGTGCACCAAGCTACCAAAGCGGAATGCCAAGTGCAAGATGACTTCAAGTATGCCAAGTTCTCATCCAAGTCCTACGGATTCTCCAATAACCAAGCTTCAACGACTCCAACACCGACTACAAGACCTTCTACTTCCAACATCAACAAGTCGACTTCCAAGAAAGCTTCGTCACCTACAAGCCATCCTCCTACGAGCAACTTCAAGCCAAGGCCTTCATCATCATCAACTCCAACCAACGAGACCGTCAAGACGAGTTCCTTCAAGTGTTTCACTTGCGGAGGCCGAGGCCACAAGTCCTACGAGTGCACCAACAAGCGAACCATGGTCTTCAACGACGATGGCACTTATGACTCCATGAGCGAAGGCGAAATGGAAGCCCTCGAGCAAGTCGCCATGCACCGCCAAGTGAACAATGAAGAAGAACAAGTCTTTTGTGATGAAGACTCAAGTCCCGCACTTGTTGTCTCCAAAGTCTTGACTCTCCAACATCACCAAGAAGAAGACCAACGATGCCACATATTCCACACCAAGGCCGGCATCAATGGACGATCTGTCAAGGTCATCATCGATGGAGGGAGTTGTCATAATCTCGCAAGTGAAGAACTTTTCTCCAAGCTCCAATTGCCCAAGATGAAGCATCCACATCCATACAAAGTGCAATGGCTTAGTGACTCCGATACTATCCAAGTCGAGCACCGAGTACAAGTCTCCTTCAAGATCGGCATCTACGAAGACACCTTGGAGTGCGACGTCGTTCCAATGACCGTTTTCATCTTCTCCTTGGACGCTCATGGCAATTCGATAGAGGAGTCATACACAACGGCCGAACGAACCACTACATCTTCAAGATGAAGGGCAAGGAGTACGTCCTCCATCCAATGTCGCCAAGTCAAGTGATCACCGACAAGCAAGCCACCCATCGTGGAGATCATAGTGAGAGAGCGAGCCACCAAAAAGAGAGTGAGCACCACAAGCCAAAATTGAGTGCCTCCACGATGAGCGAAAACAAGAACCTAGTTCTATTTGCCACCAAACGTGAGATGAGAGAAGTGTGTGAGAACCCATCTAGTGCCCTACACTACGTCCTCGTGTGCAAGGACAATGCACCACAAACTAACATTTCTCACACTCTTCCTCTAGTGTTGTCTTCTCTTTTGCAGGAATTTCAAGATGTTTTTCCTGATGAGCTACCTTCGGGTCTACCTCCTCTACGAGGCATTGACCATCGAATCGACCTCATCCCCGAAGCACCTCTTCTGAACAAAGCTTCTTACCATGTCAACCCCGATGAAACAAAAGAAATACAAAGGAGAGTAAAGCATCTCATAGACCATGGACATGTGCGTGAAAGTTTGAGCCCTTGTGCCGTTCCGGTCATTCTTGTGCCAAAACGTGATGGTAGTTTTCGCATGTGCTCCGATTGTAGACCTATCAATGCTATCACCGTTCGCTATAGGTATCCCATTCCACGCCTAGATTATATGCTTGATGAGCTTAGCGGATCTTAAGAGTGGTTACTATCAAATCCGCATACAAGAGGGTGATGATTGGAAAACCGCCTTCAAAACCAAGTTTGGTTTGTATGAGTGGTTAGTCATGCCTATGGGTCTTTCGGAAGCACTGGGCACTTTTATGCGCCTCATGAATCATGTCTTTTGCCCTTACATTGGTATATTTGTTGTGGTCTACTTTGATGACATTCTTGTGTTTAGCAAATCTATCAAAGAGCATGTCACCCATGTCCGCACCGTTTTGCAAACTCTTAGAAAAGAGTGCCTCTATGATAATATGGAGAAATGCCTTTTTGGTGTTGATAAGCTCGTTTTCTTGGGTTTTGTTGTTTCTTCTAAGGGCGTTCATGTTGATGAGTCCAAGGTCAATGCTATTAAGACTTGGCCACAACCAACCAACTTGCATCAAGTGTGTAGTTTTCTTGGCCTTGTGGGTTTCTATCGTCGCTTTGTGAAGGATTTTAGCACCATTGCTTTGCCTTTGCATGCTTTGAGCAAGAAGAATGCGCCTTTTGTTTGGGGACCATCCCAAGATACTGCATTCAATGAGCTTAAGAATTTGCTTACTCATGCTCCCGTGCTTGCTTTACCCAACTTCGACAAGCCTTTTGAAATTCATTGCGATGCTAGTGGTAATGGCATAGGAGGTGCGTTAACGCAAGAGAAGCGCCCCATAGCTTACTTTAGTGAGAAAATTTCCGGAGCGCAACTCAATTATCCCATCTATGACAAAGAGCTATATGCTTTAGTCCGTGTTTTGCATGAATGGGAACATTACCTTCATGCCCATGAGTTTATCATTCATACCGATCATGAGACTGTCAAGTATCTTAAGGGACAAACAAAGTTGAACAAGCGTCATGCTAAATGGAGTGAATTTATTGAGTCTTTTCCCTATGTCATCAAGTACATCAAGGGTAAAGAAAACATCATAGCGGATGCTCTTTCCCGCATATGCATGCTTGTCACGCAACTTGAGTTAGATGTCATTGGCTTCGAGCATATCAAAGACTTGTATGAGCATGATGCAACTTTTGCTACTCCTTATGCCAAGTGTTTGTCGAATACATCTTGGGAACGCTATTACATCAAAGACGGCTATCTTATGAGAGCTAACAAACTTTGCATCCCCGAGTCCTCTCTTCGTTTGTTGCTTTTGCAGGAATCTCATGGAGGAGGCTTAATGGGACACTTCGGACGCGACAAGACGTTCGCCACGCTCTCGAAGAGCTACTTTTGGCCAAAGATGTTTCGGGACGTCAATCGTTTCACCAACCGGTGTTCTACATGTCGCAAAGCTAAGTCCAAAGCTCAATCTCATGGTCTCTATATGCCTTTACCAATCCCATACCAACCATGGGAAGACATTAGCATGGACTTTGTACTTGGTTTGCCTAGAACTCGAAATGGGAAAGATTCCATATTTGTCGTTGTGGATCGTTTCTAAAAAATGGCACATTTTATTCCTTGCCACAAGATAGACGATGCTTCACATGTTGCTAAACTCTTTTGTAGGGAAATTTTGCGTCTCCATGGTGTGCCAAAGACCATCGTCTCGGACCGCGACGTCAAGTTCCTTAGCTACTTTTGGAAGACCCTATGCGCCAAGCTCGAAATCAAGCTACTCTTCTCCATGGCATACCATCCTCAAACCGACGGCCAAACGGAGGTGACAAACCGCACACTCTCCACTCTACTTTGAGTACTCATCACCGAGTTCGCCTACAACCAAGCAAGACACTCAACAACCGACAAGTCCCCTTTCGAGGTCGTCTATGGATTCAACCCTTTGTCACCATTGGATATTCTACCTCTACCACTCCAAGAGCGAATCAATTTGGACGCAAGTGCACGAGCGACCCACCTCAAGAAGGTGCATGAAGATACAAGAAACACCATCGAGCGCCAAGTACAATGCCTTGCGACCAAGCTCAACGTCAACAAGCACCCTATGATATTCAACATTGGAGATCTCGTGTGGCTACACCTTCGCAAGGACCGCTTTCCCCAAGAACGCAAGTCCAAACTTCGACCACGCGCGGATGGACCATTCAAGGTGCTTGCACGCTACAACAACAATGCTTACAAGATCAACATTCCTCGTGACAAGTACTCCGTGAGTGACATCTTCAACATCAAAGACCTCTCGCCCTACCATGGTGATGAGGATTTCGATCCAAGGACGAATCTTCCCCAAGGGAGGGGAGATGATGCGGAGCATCCCAAGATCATCCCCATGGACGCACCATCACCTCCAAAGGCACCACTTGGACCAATGACACAAGCCCGAGCCGAAGCTATCGAAGACAAGGTGAACTCACTCCTCTCCGAACTTCCACTTTCTATGCATGAGACATGGCTACTACCTAAGTCCGAGATGTTGTGCATGATTAGGTACCAAGAGGGTCCTCCCGAAGATGAGCATGAAGACAGACAAGTCCGCAAGTCCACGGATGAGGAGAACCAACGGAAGGAGCCCAGAGCATCTCCCAGGCCCCGGACATCCGGCCCCTGGAGCGCCTTCCTCTACAGCTGCTCAACCACCAAGTGCCTATAGGCCCCGGATATCCGGCCCCGCAAGCCCAGACATCCGGCACTTCCCGAGGTCCCAGACATCCGGCCCCCTGCCCCGAAATCCGGACCCCCCCGAACCCGAGAGCAACATGGCCAGTTTCACCAGCCCGGACATCCGGCCTCCACAGCCCGGACATCCGGCCCTCCGCGAACGCCCGGACATCCGGCCTGATGCCCGGACGTCCGGCCTCCCTGTCTGCGCACAGTAAAGGGCCGAGGCCCGTGTACCCCTTCTACCCCCTAGACTATATATATACTCCATCTTGTACAACTTTCTAGGGTTAGCAAAGGATTAGCTCATATTTCGTGTGAGAGCTTTGCTCATCCACCTGGTTACCTTCTCCACGGAGATTCATGCCTCCACCGGAGAAGATCCCCCAAGCGGTTTCAAGACCCCTCTTTAGGGAAGAACATCAAGACCTCCTCACGGAGAAGAACCGGTTACCCTTTTGTATCGTCCCTAGCTGATCGTGGATCATGTATCTTACTTTATGTACTCAAGGATCTAGCCCATGTGTGACTTGTTCTTGTTAGTTTGAGTGTTCCTATTGTGTTTCCCCTTGTGTTTCCCTCGTTTTCCCCCTCGTGTTCCTCGTGTTCTTCATGGGATCCGCTCCTTTTGTGAAAGATCGAGCGATTAGGGTTCTACCCTACATCAAGGCTTGTCCATGGAAGGGCAACACCCAAGCACTGGTCCATCCACATATCAAATTATCAAAGTAACTAACGATGATCATATGAGCATGATGAAAACTAGCTTGACAACAATTCCCATGTGTCCTCGGGAGCACTTTGCTTTATATAAGAGTTCGTCCAGGCTTGTACTTTGCTACAAAAAGGATTGGGCCATCTTCCTACACCTTATTTACTTTTATTACCCGTTACCCGTTACAATTTATCTTATCATAAATTTATCTGTCATCAATAATTTCAGTGCTTGTAGAGAATACCTTGCTGAAAACCGCTTGCCAATTCCTTCTGCTCCTCATTGGGTTCAACACTCTTACTTATCAAAAGACTATGATAGATCTCCTATACTTGTGGGCCATCAATATTCTTTTCTGGCGCCGTTGCCGGGGAGTGAAGCGCCTTTGGTAAGTAGAATTTGGTAAGGAAACATTTACATAGTGTGCTGAAATTTACTGACACTTGAGAGGCTTGTTCGGGGTATCTTCACCTCGACCAGAAGAGCAAAGAGTTTCTCCTCAACCTACTGCACCTACTGAAAATATTTATTATGAAATTCCTTTGGTTATGATATAGAAACTCCTAGCTAATCCTTATGCAGGAGATGGAACATTACATCCTGATATGCAACTAATCTATGTGGATGAAGTTTGTGGATTATTTAAGCTTGCAGGTATGCCCAAGGATGTTGTCAAGAATAATGTCTTCCCTTTATCTTTTAAGGGAAAGTCATTTACATGGTATAGGCTATGTGATGATATTGGATCATGGAACTACAACTGATTGAAATTGGAATTTCATCATAAGTTTTATCCTATGCATCTGGTTCATCGTGATTGGAATTATATATATAATTTTTGGCCTTGTGAGGGAGAAAGTGTAGCTCAAGCTTGGGGGAGGCTTAAGTCAATGTTATATTCATTCCCCAATCATGAGCTCTCAAGAGAAATTATTATTCAAAAATTTTATGCTTGGCTTTCTCATAATGATCGATCCATGCTCGATACTTCTTGTACTAGTTCCTATATAAAGAAGGATATTGAATTCAAATGGGATTTATTAGAAAGAATTAAACACAACTATGAGATTGGGACCTCGACCAAGGTAAGGAGTCAGGTATAAACCTTAAGTTTGATTGTGTTAAATCTTTTATGGATACCGATGCTTTTCATCATTTTAGCACTAAATATGGACTTGACTCTAAGATAGTAGCTTCTTTCTGATCTTTTGCTACTCATGTTGATCTCCCTAAGAAGTGGTTTAAATATCATCCTCCCATTGAATTTAAAGTAGTAGAACCTATTAAAGTTGAAGAAGAAACTATTATGTACAATGTTGATCATGTTGTTCCTACTGCTTATATTGAGAAACCACCTTTTCCTGTTAGAATAAAGGATCATGCTAAAGCTTCAACTGTGGTTCGTAAGAGTTATACTAGAACACCTACACCCCCTGAGAAAATTAAAGTTGAACCTATTATTGCTATGGTTAAAGATCTCTTGGTTGATAATATTGATGGGCATGTTATTTATTTTTGTGACGAAGCTGCTAGAATTGCTAAACCCGATATGAAAGATAAACATAGACCTGTAGTTGGCATGCCTATTGTTTTTGTTGAAATAGGGTTTCATTGTTATCATGGCTTATGTGATGTGGGTGCTAGTGTGAGTGCAATTCCTTATACCTTGTATGAAGAAATTATGAAGGATATTGCACCTGATGAGACAGAAGATATTGATGTTACTATTAAGCTTGCCAATAGAGATACTATTTCACCAATTGGGATTGTTAGAGATGTTGATGTCTTGTGTGGAAAAATTAAATACTGTACTGATTTTGTTGTTCTTGGTTCCCCACAAGATAACTTTTGTCCCATTATATTTGGTAGACCTTTCTTGAATACTGTTAATGCTAAGATAGACTGCGAGATGGATATTGTTACTGTTGGTTTAGGGGATATGTCTCATGATTTAAATTTCTCTAAATTTCATAGACAACCCCATTATAAAGAATTTCCTAGCAAGGATGAAATTATTGGTTTTGCTTCTATTGTTCTGCCTCCTACTGATCCTTTAGAACAATATTTGCTAGACCATGAAAATGATATGTTTATGAATGAAAGAAGGGAAATAGATGAAATATTCTTTAATCAGGGACCTATTTTGAAACACAATTTGCCTGTTGAAATCCTTGGGGATCCTCCTCCACCCAAGGGTGATCTCGTGTTTGAGCTTAAAAAATTACCTAATACTCTGATATATGCTTATCTTGATGAAAAGAAGATATATCCTATTATTATTAGTGCTAACCTTTTAGAGCATGAAGAAAAGAAATTATTGAAAACTCTGAAGAAGCACTGTGCCGCTATTGGATATACTCCTGATGATCTTAAGGGAATTAGTCCCCCTCTATGTCAGCACAAAATAAAATTGGAGAAAGATGCTAAACCAGTTGTTGATCATCAACGATGGTTCAATCCTGAGACGAAAGAAGTGGTAAGAAATGAAATACTAAAGCTTCTGGAGGCAGTTATAATTTATCCTATTGCCGATAGTCAATGTGTAAGCCCTGTTCATTGCATCCCTAAGAAGGGAGGTATTACTGTTGTTCCTAATGATAAGAATGAATTGATTCCACAAAGAAATGTTACAGGTTATAGAATGGTTATTGATTTTTGCAAATTGAATAAGGGTACTAAAAAAGATCATTACCCTCTACCTTTTATCAATCAAATGCTAGAAAGACTATCCAAACATACTCATTTTTGCTTTCTAGATGGTTATTCTGGTTTCTCTCAAATACCTGTGTCAAAAGTTGATCAAGAGAAAGCCAGTTTTACTTGCCCTTTCAGTACATTTGCTTACAGACGTATGCCTTTTGGTTTATGTAATGCAACTGCTACCTTTCAAAGATGTATGACTACTATATTCTCTGATTTTTGTGAAAAGATTGTTGAGGTTTTCATGGATGATTTCTCCGTTTACGCAACTTCTTTTGATGATTGCTTAAGCAACCTTGATCGAGTTTTGCAGAGATGTGAAGAAACCAATCTTGTCTTGAATTGGGAGATGTGCCACTTTATGGTTAATGAAGGTATTGTCCTGGGGCATAAAATTTCTGAAAGAGGTATTGAAGTTGATAAAGCTAAAGTAGATGCTATTGAATAGATGTCGTGTCCTAAAGATATGAAAGGTATAAGAAGTTTCCTTGGTCATGTTGGTTTATATAGGAGGTTTATTATAGACTACTCTAAAATTTCTAGGCCTCTCACTAATCTCTTGCAAAAAGATGTTCCTTTTGTTTTTGATGATGATTGTGTAGAAGCATTTGAAATACTTAAGAAGGTCTTGATTTCTGTACCTATTGTTCAGCCACCTGATTGGAACTTGCCTTTTGAAATCATGTGTGATAATAGTGATTAGGATGTTGGTGCTATTCTAGGACAAAAAGTTGATAAAAACTAAATGTTATTCAATATGCTAGTAAAACTCTAGACAGTGCCCAGAGAAACTATGCTACTACTGAAGAAAAAGATTAGCAGTTGTATTTGCTTGTGATAAGTTCAGACCTTATATTGTTGATTCTAAAGTAACTATTCACACTGATCATGCTGCTATTAAATATCTTATGGAAAAGAAAGATGCTAAACCTAGACTTATTAGATGGGTTCTCTTGCTACAAGAATTTGATTTGCATATTATTGATAGAAAGGGAGCTGAGAACCCCGTTGCAGATAACTTGTCTAGATTAGAAAATGTTCTTGATGACCCACTACCTATTGATGATAGCTTTCCTGATGAACAATTCACTGTCATAAATGCTTCTCGTAATACTCCATGGTATGCTGATTATGCTAATTACATTGTTGCTATATTTATACCACCTAGTTTCACATACCAGCAATAGAAAAGGTTTTCTATGATTTAAGAAATTACATTTGGGATGACCCACACATTTATAAAGAAGGAGTTGATGGTGTTATTAGACGTTGTGTACCTGAGCATTAACAGGAACAAATCCTACGCAAGTGCCACTCTGAAGCTTACGGAGGACACCGTGCTGGAGACAGAACTGCACACAAGGTATTGCAATCCGGTTCCTATTGGCCCACTCTCTTCAAGGATGCTCATAAGTTTGTCTTGTCTTGTGATGAATTCCAAAGGATTGGTAATATTAGTAGACGTCGGGAAATGCCTATGAACTATTCACCTATTTTTGAACCATTTGATGTTTGGGGCTTTGATTATATGGGACCTTTTCCTTCCTTTAATGGGTATACACATATTTTAGTTGTTGTTGATCACGTTACTAAGTGGGTAGAAGCTATTCCAACTAGTAGTGCTGATCATAACACTTCTATTAAGATGCTAAAAGAAGTTATTTTTTTGATGTTTGGAGTCCCTAGATATTTAATGACTGATGGTGGTTCACATTTTGTTCATGGCGCTTTCCGTAAAATGCTTGCTAAATATGATGTCAACCATAGAATTGCATCTCCATATCACCCTCGGTCTAGTGGTCAAGTAGAATTGAGCAATAGAGAGATTAAATTAATTTTGGAAAAGATTGTTAAAAGATGTAGAAAGAATTGGTCTAAGAAACTTGATGATGCACTATGGGCTTATAGATCTGCTGATAAGAATCCTATGGGTATGTCTCCGTATAAAATGGTTTATGGAAAAGTATGTAATTTACCTCTTGAATTAGAACATAAGGCATATTGGGATATTAAAGAGCTCAACTATGATTTCAAACTTGCCAGTGAGAAGAGGTTGTTTGACATTAGCTCACTTGATGAATGGAGAACCCAAGCCTATGAGAATGCAAAGTTGATTAAAGAAAAAGTTAAAAGATGGCACGATAAAGGATACAAAAGCGTGAGTTTAATGTAGGTTATCATGTTTTGCTATAAAACTCTCGTTTAAGATTTTTTGCAAGAAAGCTTCTCTCTAAATGGGAAGGTCCCTACGTTATCGAGGAGGTCTATCATTCCTGATGAGGACATCAATACCATTGTTACACCCACAGCCCCTGCTGCTATACATACTGGACCAATTACTACAGCTCGCGCATGCCAATTGAATTATCAGGTACTTTCGTTTCTTGGTAACGATTCTAATGTTCATGAGAATATGATGCTACCTAAATTGCTTACAAATGAAGGGCCTAGCTTGGACAAGAAAGATGAACCTTGGAACAAGTTCAAGCATGGAGATGATGGCATGCGCAAGGGGATCAAGAACGGAGTTACAAGTGACGATTTCAGGACATTGAAGCCACCATAAGGAGTGCATGAAGCCTTGGACGAAATATACAAGATGCCACTTCATAAATTTCGTTCAGAGGCTATTTTAGGTGTTGCGTCACCTTATTATTGGGCCAGGCCCATGTATTTTTGAAATACATAAGTATAGGTTGTTTTTAGAGTCCGTATGTGTGGGGAAACAAGAGTTAGAGTTGGTTTCAGACCCCTCCTCCAAGGGCCACGAAATCCCCCCTCTTCCTCCATATATATAGCCCTTAAGGCATCGTTTAGACTTTGGGTTTTGTTTAGATTAAAAGTTCGCCATAGCTGCAACTTCGCGTACTTCGTTTGTGTCCAACGACCAGACCAAGACGTCACAGAACCCCACCTTGATCAATAAAGCTTTCATCTTATATTCACAATATCCAGATTGCAATCTCAGTTTCTTGCTTGTTCTTCGTTTGCTCGCAGGAAACATACCCTCGTGGTCAGGTTGATCATGCTCCGGCGTGGTCAATAACCCCTCGGAAGTTGGTTTAGCGATTGCTAAGGCGCGACATCTCGTACGTTCGTAGTCGGATCGTCAAGGTCGACTCCCACAAAAACGATAGCCACCATCTCATCGAAACATAGGGACACCTTTGCCTCTATCAGTTCCAGTGCCATAAAAAGCAACAACGCCGAAGGCACAAATCTGAAGGTGGTAAACGGTTAAAGAATCAAACATTATATCTCAGGTACTCCCATAAATGTTGAAACCAATGTTATTGACACTGTAACACTAGGGGAGTACATAAGGGACACTTTCTAGAGCATTTCAGACTCCGATATGGAATAGGTATGAGGTACGGTAAGTGAACCGACTCCAAAACGTATCCAGTAGCAGAGACACGAGGCCACCACAAGGGTGGAGGGCGCGCCCTACCCCCTGGGCATGCGCCCCGACCTTGTGGCCACCTCGTGTGCCCTCCGGACTCCGTTTTCTTGCACGGTACTTCTTATGGCCGGTAAAAAATCATTATATAATCTCCTGAAGGTTTTGACCACCGTACCATGGAAAAATCCTCTGTTCTTGTTTTGAGTTGTTTCTGCAGCAGATTTAGAACGAGATGTCTTTGCAAGAGTCAGTCGGGGAGAGTCGGGTATCTCACCTCACCGGGCCCAAGAGCATACAACAAAGCTAACCACTTTGGGCAATCAACGGAGGAAGAGATGGAGGCTGACTTGAAAAGGGTGGATGCCATGGAGGAGGATCAAGAAGTTACCTCTCGTCTTCAAACTAGATTCATGCTGGAGGAACTTTAGAGGTCAGCAATACCAAATTCAGTTATTCTTCCCAATACTAGATTTCTCTCTTATGAAAATGTGAAGAAGAGTGTTGCTTTCACTCCCACAGCTAGGAAACAACCATGGTGATGGAGCTCTAGCGGTCACAGGTAAGCTTCGCAAGGAAGTAATGGATCTTAAGCAGCAAATTAATAAGCTCGAGGAAGAGAATCATATCTTAAAGGGTATCATCGCCAAGAATATCACATCACCACCTCCGAAGAAAGAGACATAAATACATGGGTATGGGCACTCCCCTTGGCAACTGCCAAGCTTGGGGGAGGTGCCTCAGTATCGTATCACCATCACACCTTTGGCTTTATCATTTTTCTTAGTTCTATCCTTTTGGTTATATATTGATCTAGTAGAATAAAGTTTTAGTATGATCTATGCTTTAAGTTTTGTTTCGATCTCTATCTATGTAATTGAGTCTGTGGGTTATATATAATAAAGAGTAGTTTTGAGTTGAGGGCTTTGCTATTTTGGTATGATCCTGAGGGAATAAAATAATTAAAAGATCATATGTTGATCTTATGGAAAGTAATGACTTCACAAACAAAGAGTATGATGAATAAAAGTTATTGAGAGTTGACAAACATAGTTTTGGTCATTGTTGCAATTAATAGGAAGTAATAAAGAAAGAGAGGCTTCACATATAAATATACTATCTTGGACATCTTTTGTAATTGTGAGCACTCATTAAAATATAACATGCTAAATGGTTGATGTTGGACAAGGAAGACAACATAATGGGTTATGTTTTCTTATATCCGAATAGAAGTTATATTGTCATGGATCATCCAACATGTTGAGCTTGCCTTTCCCCCTCATGCTAGGAAAATTCTTTGCACCAAGTAGAGATACTACTTGTGCTTCCAAACATCCCTTAAACCAGTTTTGCCATGAGAGTCCACCATGCCTACCTATGGATTGAGTAAGATCCTTCAACTAAGTTGTCATCGGTCCAAGCCATAAAAATTGCTCTCTAAATACGTATGATCTATTAGTGTGAAGAAAATAAGCTTTATACGAACTTGTGATATGGAAGAAATAAAAGTGACGGACTGTATAATAAAGGTCCTTATCACAAGCGGCAATATAAAGTGGCGTTCTTTTGCATTAAGATTTTGTGCATCCAACCATAAAAGTGCATGACAACCTCTGCTTCCCTCCACGAAGGGCATATCTTTTACTTTTACCGTCTATCCTTATACAAGAGTCATGGTGATCATCACCTTTCCTTTTTACACGTTTTCCTTTGGCAAGCATTATATGTTGGAAAGATCTGAATATATGTATATCCACTCAGATGTAGGTTTTCACAAAGTGTTATCGTTGACATTACCCTTGAGGTAAAAGGTTGGGAGGCGAAACTATAAGCCCCTTTCTTTGTGTCTGATTGAAACCTTGTACCCATAAGTATCGTGTGAGTTTTAGCAATCGTGAAAGATTAAATGATAGTTTACTACATGGACTTGCTGAAAAGCTCTTGAATTAACTCTTTTCGATGTTATGATAAATTGCAATTGTTTCAATGACTGAGATCATAGTTTGTTAGTTTTCAATGAAGTTTATGATTCATAATTCACCTTGTGAACAAATTGTTACTTTAACATAAGAAATCATATGGAAATATTATTTGCTATTCTAGAGATGATTATGATGCCCTCATATCTGTATTTTATTTTATCGACACCACTATCTCTAAACATGTGGACATATTTTCAATATCGGCTTTCGCTTGAGGACAAGCGAGGTCTAAGCTTGGGGGAGTTGATACGTCCATTTTGCATCATGCTTTTATATTGATATTTGTTGCATTAAGGGCTATTGTTACACATTATATCACAATACTTATGCATTTTCTCTCTTATTTTATAAGGTTTACATGAAGAGGGAGAATGCCGGCAGCAGGAATTCTAGACTGGAAAAGGAGCAAATATTAGAGACCTATTCTCCACAACTCCAAAAGTCTTGGAATTTCACGAAGCATGTTTTTGGAATATATAAAAAATATTGGCCGAAGAAAATACCAGAGGGGGCCACTAGCCAGCCATAAGGGTGCAGGTCGTGCCCTACCCCCTGGGCGTGCCCCCCGTCCTTGTGGGCCCCATAGCAGGCCTCCGACACCCATCTTCTGCTATATTGTGTGTTTTGACCTAAAAAATCAGAAGGAAGCTTTTGGGACGAAGCGCCGCTATCTCGAGGCGAAGCCTGGGCAGAACCAATCTAGGGCTCCGGCGGAGCTATTCTGTCGGGGGAACATCCCTCCGGGAGGGAGAAATCATAGCCATCATCATCACCAATGATCCTCTCATCGAGAGGGGGTCAATCTCCATCAACATCTTCACCAGCATCATCTCCTCTCAAACCCTAGTTCATCTCTTGTATCCGGTCTTTGTCTCAAAACCTCAGATCGGTACCTGTGGGTTGCTAGTAGTGTTGATTACTCCTTGTAGTTCTTGCTAGTTGGTTTATTCAATGGAAGATCATATGTTCATATCCTTAATGATAATTAATACTCCTCTGATTATTAACATGAATATGCTTTGTGAGGAGTTACGTTTGTTCCTGAGGACATGGGAGAAGTCTTGTTATAAGTAATCATGTGAATTTGGTATTCGTTCGATATTTTGATGAGATGTATGATGTCTTTCCTCTAGTGGTGTTATGTTAATGTTGACTACATGACACTTCACCATTATTTGGGCCTAGGGGAAGGCATTGGGAAGTAATAAGTAGATGATTTGTAGCTAGAGTGATAGAAGCTTAAACCCTAGTTTATGCATTGCTTCGTAAGGGGCTGATTTGGATCCATATGTTCCATGCTATGGTTAGATTTATCTTAATTCTTCTTTCGTAGTTGTGGATGCTTGCGAGAGGGGTTTATAATAAGTGGGAGGCTTGTCCAAGGAAGGGCAGCACCCAAGCACCGGTCCACCCACATTAAAATTATCAAAGTAACGAACGAGGATCATATGAGCATGATGAAAACTAGCTTGACAACTATTCCCATGTGTCCTCAGGAGCACTTTGCTTTATATAAGAGTTTGTCCAGGCTTGTCGTTTGCTACAAAAAGGATTGGGCCATCTTGCTGCACCTTATTTGCTTTTGTTACCCGTTACGATTTATCTTATCCCAAAACTATTTGTCACCAATAATTTTAGTGCTTGCAGAGAATACCTTGCTGAAAACCGATTGTCATTTCCTTCTGCTCCTCATTGGGTTCGACACTCTTACTTATCGAAAGGACTACGATAGATCCCCTATACTTGTTGGTCATCAGGTGGCCATCGGGATGATCAAGATGGCCACCGGTGATGATTTCCCCCTCCAGCAGGGTGCCAGGACGTGTTCTAGATTGGTTTTTCATGGCTACAGAGGCTTGCGACGGTGGAACTTCTGATCTAGGGTTATTTTTCATGGTTTCTCTATTTATAGGATTTTTTGGCATTGATTTCATGCGAAGATGGGCCTTGAGGTGAGCACAACCCATCGGGGCAAGCCGGGCTCCTCAGGCGCGCCCTGGTGGGTTGTGCCCTCCTCCTAGCTCTTCTGGCCCTCCCACGAAGCTTTGGGGGTCTCTTTTATTCCAAAAAAATCGTCAAAAAGTTTCAGCTCATTTGGAGAACTTCCATTTCTGCACAAAAAACAACACCATGGTAGTTCTGCTGAAAAATGCGTCAGCCCAAGTTAGTTCCATGCAAATCATACCAAAACCATATAAAATTGTTGTATACATGGCATGAATACTTCATAAATTATAGATATGTTGGAAGCGTATCAGCACCCCCAAGCTTAATTCCAGCTCGTCCTCGAGTAGGTAAATGATTAAAGAAATAATTTATGAAGTATGAATGCTAGCATAGTGCATAAGTTTGATCAATGATAATTTCAATCACTTTTCCTAGCATCATAACAGTAACTCTTTCTCATAAAACTCATCATGACAAAGTAGCAATCAATTCACATCTTAAGTTTCAAACAAGGAATTCTCTTGAAACTCAACAACCTATATTCTTAGTCACCAAACAATTGTAATTCAGCAGAGTCTAAGTAAGAGCTCCACATACTCAATCATCATATAGTCTTCCATGATTGCATATTCTTAGAACAAATGGCATCCATCCAACACAGAGAAAGATAGGGCCTTAATCTTTTGCCTCCCAACTCATTTATCAACGAGATAATTGTCAAGATAATGAATAATGATCAAATATATTTGACTGGCCATATGTGCCTAGATCTTTCCCCACCACATGATGCTTGCCAACTAGAGAATAATTGAGGTTGAAATGAGAATGCATACTTTGACTCTTGCATAAAAGTAAACATTGGAAAGTAAAAGATAGGCCCTTCGCAGAGGGAAGCAGAGGTTGTCATGCGCTTTTTATTTGGATGCCCAAGCTCTTAATGCAAATGAACGTCACGTTATATTGACCCTTATGATAGCAACCTTTATTGTGCAGTCCATCTCTTTTATTACTTTGCCATCACAAGTTCGTACAACGCTCAATTTTTCCTTACAATAAAAGATCAAACATATTTAGGAGCAATTTTTATTGCTTTATGCACCGATGACAACTTACGTGAAGGATTGATGAGGACATCAATACCATTGTTACACCCACAGCCCCTACTGTTACATATACTGGACCAATTACTAGAGCTCGCGCACGCCAATTAAATTACCAGGTACTTTCGTTTCTTGGTAATGATTCTAATGTTCATGAGATTATGATGCTGCCCAAATTGGATACATTTGTTTTGCTTACAAATGAAGGGCCTAGCTTGGAGAAGGATGAACATTGGAGCAAGAACACACATGGAGTTGATGGCATGCGCAAGGGGATCAAGAACGGAGTTACAAGTGATGATTTCAGGACTTTGAATCCGCCATAAGGAGTGCATGAAGCCTTGGACGAAATATACAAGATGCCACTTCATAATATTCGTCCATAGGCTATTCTAGGTGCTGCGTCACCTTATTAATGGGCCAGGCCCATGTAATTTCGAAATACTTAAGTATAGGCTATTTTTAGAGTCTGTATGTGTGGGGAAACAAGAGTTAGTGTTGGTTTCGGACCCCACCCTCAAGGGCCACGAAATTCCCCCCTCTTCCTCCATATATACAGCCCTTAGGGCGTCGTTTAGACTTTGGGTTTTGTTTAGATTAAAAGTTCGCTATAGCTGCAACTTCGCGTACTTCGTTTGTGTCCAACGACCAGACCAAGACGTCACAGAACCCCACCTTGATCAATAAAGCTTTCATCTTATATTCGCAATATCCCGATTGCAATCTCAGTTTCTTGCTTGTTCTTCGTTTGCTCGCAGGAAACAGACCCTCGTGGTCAGGTTGATCGTGCTCCGGCGTGGTCAATAACCCTCGGAAGTTGGTTTAGCGATTGCTAAGGCGCGACGTCTCGCACGTTCGTAGTCGGATCGTCAAGGTCGACTCCCACAGAAAACGATAGCCACCATCTCATCGAAACATCAGGACACCTTAGCCTCTATCAAGTGGTATCAGATTTCCAGGTTGCTCGGTGAGATTTTACAGTTTTTCGTAGATTAGATCGAGTCTGTTCTTCATACCTACAGTCCACGAAAAAGCCAGAAAAAAATTTAGGGTTAGTTCATCATATCCGAACCAATCTGAGCCTTTGCATAATCTTTTTAGGGTTTTTGCTTTGTTGAATTTGCGGTTGCATCGTCGTGTCAAGTTGCTGGTCTTAGAGTCTAGTCTTTTAGAGTTTCGAGTTCTGGTCCTAAGTTGTCACG
Source organism: Triticum urartu (assembly GCF_003073215.2). Taxonomy (NCBI): domain Eukaryota; kingdom Viridiplantae; phylum Streptophyta; class Magnoliopsida; order Poales; family Poaceae; genus Triticum; species Triticum urartu. Next base: position 270,462,588 of record NC_053023.1, read on the forward strand.
CCGCCGCCGCACCATCATCATCGCCCATCTACCACTTTTGCTTATCCGCCACCGCTCTGAATCCATATCCATATACCACTATCAATTCGTATCCATATACCACCACCAATCTGTATCCATATACCACCACCGCTACCATATACCACCACCGCTGCCATATACCACAACCATATATCCACCACCAATCCGAGTTCTTCTCATATTAGGTTTGTTCTTGAGATCAATCTAAATTCCGATTCGTGTTTCCTTGCCTGCGTAGGTCTCAGTTTTTAGGCTTGCAAAAAAAAGAGGAGCGCAAAAAAAAGAGGAGCGCAAAAAAAGGAGCGCAAAAAAAAGAGCGAAAAAAAGAGTTCCAGAGTGTGCTTTTCCCTTATTTACGTGCAGCGCCGTGATTTTGTTAGTGTTCTAGGCTCGCGTCTCTAGCACGGTCTAGCCTAGGACCAGCACAGTACCGTCGTTGAGCGTTTATTCAACTTTGCATCTCTGAATTGATTATTGCTGACCCTTTTTGCTACCATACTATAAGCCTTCCCAGCTCCACATACATCTACGTCGTGCGTTTGACTCTCCCTGGCAATCGCTCTATCCAAGCTTTTGTGAGTTTTGACTACAACGGTTGCCGATCACCGCCTGCTGCTGGGTAAGAACTGGTAAGAATTTGAGATTTGCTTGACGGATTTGTGACACCCGCCACCACCACCACTTGTTAGTAGTCTGTAGGATCATATTCTTGTGTGTTTCTATTGCTGCTAACCATGCCAGTATCACAAGTCGACGAGACTGACTGGGAGAACTTGACGAACAAGGAGCTTCATGATACGTTTCAGCAAATGATGAGTGGACAGGTGCAAGATGTGATAAACAGATTTGAAGAGGCCATGGAGAAGATAGATGGCATGGAGAAGACGTTTGAAACAAAGCTCGATAACAAGTTTGCTGAATTGCTTTCGCGTTTTCCACCACCACCACCGGCTGCTCCTGCCGCACCTCTGCAACAACAGCAACAACATCGACTACCTCCACGTCGGGAAACAGCCCTCCGCCGAGCGAGCCGTGTCCCTCTTCAGTCGGGCCAAACTGCTGGTGCTGTTGTTGATACTTCTGTGGCTCCTACTGCTGATGTGGAGGAGGATGATTATGTGGGAGATTATGAGGATGAGGTTGATCAAAATTAGAACTACGTGCCACCACCAGCACAGCAACCACCAAGTCGTCCACATGCAAATAATGGCAATGGTAGGGCTCACCCTCAGGTACAAGATCATGACCATCTCCCTAAACTAAAATTGAATATTCCACCATTTGAGGGTAGATATGTTCCTGATATATATCTTACTTGGGAGTTAGAAACTGAACAACGATTTACATGTTTACAATATCCCGAGCAGAGATGTGTTCCTGCTGCTGTTTGTGCTTTCACTAGTTTTGCATGTGTTTGGTGGTCTGAGCATTTTAGATTATATCCTATTCCGGCTACTTGGGCTACTTTGAAAACTGCTATGCGTATTCGTTGGGTTCCACCATATTATCAACGTGAATTACTTCAAAAATTGCAGCGCTTAAGACAGGGAAAAAATTCTGTAGAAGAATATTATCAGGAATTACAAACTGGCATGATTAGATGTGGTATTGTTGAGGAGAATGAAGCTATGCTTGCACGTTTTATGGGTGGATTAAATAGAGAGATTCAGACGATTCTAGAGTATAAGGAGTATACTAATATCACTCGTTTATTCCATCTTGCTTGTAAAGCTGAACGTGAAGTGCAGGATCGACAGGCATTGGCGCGGACTAACTTTTCTGCAGGTCGACCTTCATCATGGACACCACGTGCATCATCTACTTCCACACGTTCTGCTACACCGGCGCCTCCGTCGGCTGCCACCTCCAGCCGTGATACAATAAAGCAGGCACAATTACCACTATCTGCCAAGAGCACACCTTCTGGGCCTGCAAAGAGCTCTTCTTCATCCATGGCATCAGCAGGGCAAACACATGATATTATTTGTCGACGTTGCAAGGGTGGAGGTCATTATGCGAGAGAATGCCCATCTAAGCGTGTGATGATTGTTACTGAGGATGGTGGGTATGAGTCCGCTAGTGACTATGATGAGGAGACTTTGGCTCTTATTACACGTGAAGAACACGGTGGAGACGATTCTGATCATGAGACACAATACATGGCTCCTGAAGATGCTGACAGGTATGAATGTTTAGTTGCTCAACGTGTTTTGAGTGTGCAGGTTACACAAGCTGAGCAAAATCAGAGGCATAATTTGTTCCATACAAAGGGAGTTGTGAAGGAACGTTCTGTTCGCGTGATCATAGATGGAGGGAGCTGCAATAACTTGGCTAGCATGGAGATGGTGGAGAAGCTATCTCTCACCACAAGACCACATCCACATCCTTACTACATCCAATGGTTCAACAATAGCGGCAAGGTTAAGGTAACACGTACTGTTCGTGTGCATTTTAGTATCTCTACATATGCTGATTATGTTGATTGTGATGTGGTACCTATGCAAGCATGTTCCTTATTACTTGGTAGACCATGGCAATTTGATAAAAATTCTGTACACCATGGTAGAAACAATCAGTATACTCTTGTTCATAACGATAAAAATATTACTTTGCTTCCTATGACTCCTGATTCCATTTTGAAAGATGATATTAATAGGGCTAATAAAGCAAAACAGGAGACAAATAAGAGTGAAAATCAGATTGTGGCAAAAGAATTTGAGCACCAAATGAAGCCTAATAATAAACCATCTACTGTTGTTTCTGAAATTAAATTGAAAAGTGCATGTTTACTTGCCACCAAATCTGATATTGATGAGCTAGATTTTAGCAAATCTGTTTGCTATGCTTTTGTGTGCAAAGAGGCATTATTTTCATTCGAGGACGTGCCTTCCTCTTTGCCCCCTGCTGTCACTAACATTTTGCAGGAGTTCGCTAATGTCTTTCCACAAGACGTGCCACCGGGATTACCACCTATTCGAGGGATTGAGCATCAAATTGACTTAATTCCCGGTGCTTCGCTACCCAACCGCGCACCATACCGTACCAATCCAGAAGAGACGAAGGATATTATGCGTCAAGTACAAGAACTACTCGACAAAGGTTATATACGCGAATCCCTTAGTCCTTGTGCTGTTCCTATCATTTTAGTGCCGAAAAAGGATGGCACGTCGCGTATGTGCGTTGATTGTAGAGGCATTAATAATATTACTATTCCTTATCGTCATCCTATTCCTAGGCTAGATGATATGCTTGATGAATTGAGTGGCTCTACAATATTCTCCAAAGTTGATTTGCGTAGTGGATACCATCAAATTCGTATGAAATTGGGTGATGAATGGAAAACAGCATTTAAAACTAAGTTTGGATTATATGAGTGGTTAGTCATGCCTTTTGGGTTAACTAATGCACCTAGTAATTTCATGAGGTTAATGAACGAAGTTTTACGTGCTTTCATTGGAGGATTTGTGGTAGTTTACTTTGATGACATATTGATTTATAGCAAATCTTTGGAGGAACATTTGGAACATTTACGTGCTATTTTTATTGCTCTACGTGATGCACGTTTGTTTGGAAACCTTGGAAAGTGCACCTTTTGCACCGACCGAGTATCTTTTCTTGGCTATGTTGTTACTCCACAGGGAATTGAAGTTGATAAAGCCAAGATTGAAGCTATTGAGAGTTGGCCGCAGCCCAAAACGGTCACACAAGTGAGGAGTTTCCTTGGCCTTGCTGGTTTCTATAGGCGTTTTGTGAGAGATTTCAGCACCATTGCTGCACCTCTCAACGAGCTTACGAAGAAGGATGTGCCTTTTGTTTGGGGTACCGCACAGGAAGAAGCCTTCACGGTATTGAAAGATAAGTTGACACATGCTCCTTTACTCCAACTTCCTAATTTCAATAAGACTTTTGAGCTTGAATGTGATGCTAGTGGAATTGGATTAGGAGGTGTGTTATTACAAGATGGAAAACCTGTTGCATACTTTTCTGAAAAATTAAGTGGGCCTAGTCTGAACTATTCTACTTATGATAAAGAATTATATGCTCTTGTTCGGACCTTAGAAACATGGCAACATTATTTATGGCCCAAGGAATTTGTTATACATTCTGATCATGAATCTTTGAAACACATTAAAAGTCAAGCAAAACTCAACCGTAGACATGCTAAATGGGTTGAATTCATTGAGACTTTCCCTTATGTCATTAAACACAAGAAGGGTAAATAAAATGTTATTGATGATGCCTTGTCTCATCGTTATACTATGCTTTCACAACTTGACTTTAAAATATTTGGTTTGGAGACCATCAAAGATCAATATGTTCATGATGCTGAATTTAAAGATGTATTGCAGAATTGTAAGGAAGGGAGAACTTGGAACAAGTTCGTTCTTAACGATGGATTTGTGTTTCGTGCTAACAAGCTATGCATTCCAGCTAGCTCCGTTCGTCTTTTGTTGTTGCAGGAGGCGCATGGAGGAGGATTAATGGGACACTTTGGCGTCAAGAAGACGAAGGATATACTTTCTACACATTTCTTTTGGCCAAATATGAGACGGGATGTTGAGCGTTTTATTGCTCGCTGCACTACATGTCAAAGAGCTAAGTCACGACTCAATCCTCATGGTTTATATATGCCTTTGCCAGTACCTAGTGTTCCTTGGGAGGATATATCTATGGACTATGTTTTAGGTTTACCTCGAACAAAGAAGGGGAGGGATAGCATATTTGTTGTCGTGGATAGGTTCTCGAAAATGGCACACTTTATACCATGTCATAATCGCGATGATGCTGTTAATGTTGCTGATTTGTTCTTTCGTGAAATTATTCGCTTACATGGTGTGCCAAATACTATTGTTTCAGATCGTGATACTAAATTTCTTAGCCACTTTTGGAGATGTTTATGGGCTAAGTTGGGGACTAAGCTTCTTTTTAGTACTACTTGTCACCCCCAAACTGATGGACAAACTGAAGTAGTCAATAGAACATTGTCTGCTATGCTTAGGGCTGTTTTGAAGAATAACAAGAAAATGTGGGAAGAATGCTTGCCTCATATTGAATTTGCTTATAATCGCTCATTGCATTCTACTACTAAGATGTGCCCTTTTGAAATTGTGTATGGTTTCCTACCTCGTGCACCTATTGATTTGTTGCCTCTTCCATCTTCAGAGAAGGTTCATTTTGATGCTAAAGAACGTTCTGAATTGATTTTAAAAATGCATGAGTTAACTAAGGAAAACATTGAGCGTATGAATGCTAAATATAAACTTGCTGGAGATAAGGGTAGAAAACATGTTGTGTTTGCGCCTGGAGATCTTGTTTGGTTACATTTGCGTAAAGATAGATTTCCTAATCTGCGCAAATCAAAGCTAATGCCACGTGCTGATGGTCCTTTTAAGGTGTTAGAGAAAATAAATGATAATGCATATAAACTTGAGCTACCTGTAGATTTTGGGGTTAGTCCCACTTTTAACATTGCAGATTTGAAGCCTTATTTGGGTGAGGAAGATGCGCTTCCGTCGAGGACGACTTCATTTCAAGAAGGGGAGGATGATGAGGACATCAATACCATTGTTACACCCATAGCCCCTACTGTTACATATACTGGACCAATTACTAGAGCTCGCGCACACCAATTAAATTACCAGGTACTTTCGTTTCTTGGTAATGATTCTAATGTTCATGAGATTATGATGCTGCCTAAATTGGATACATTTGTTTTGCTTACAAATGAAGGGCCTAACTTGGAGAAGGATGAACATTGGAGTAAGAACACGCATGGAGTTGATGGCATGCGCAAGGGGATCAAGAACAGAGTTACAAGTGATGATTTCAGGACTTTGAAGCCGCCATAAGGAGTGCATGAAGCCTTGGACGAAATATACAAGATGCCACTTCATAATATTCGTCCATAGGCTATTCTAGGTGCTGCGTCACCTTAATAATGGGCCAGGCCCATGTAATTTCGAAATACTTAAGTATAGGCTATTTTTAGAGTCCGTATGTGTGGGGAAACAAGAGTTTGGGTTGGTTTCGGACCCCACCCTCAAGGGCCACGAAATTCCCCCCTCTTCCTCCATATATACAGCCCTTAGGGCGTCGTTTAGACTTTGGGTTTTGTTTAGATTAAAAGTTCGCCATAGCTGCAACTTCGCGTACTTCGTTTGTGTCCAACGACCAGACCAAGACGTCACAGAACCCCACCTTGATCAATAAAGCTTTCATCTTATATTCGCAATATCCCGATTGCAATCTCAGTTTCTTGCTTGTTCTTCATTTGCTCGCAGGAAACAGACCCTCGTGGTCAGGTTGATCGTGCTCCGGCGTGGTCAATAACCCTCGGAAGTTGGTTTAGCGATTGCTAAGGCGCGACGTCTCGCACGTTCGTAGTCGGATCGTCAAGGTCGACTCCCACAGAAAACGATAGCCACCATCTCATCGAAACATCGGGACACCTTAGCCTCTATCAAGGATCTTATTCAATCCATAGGTAGGTGTGGTGGACACTCATGGCAAGAAACTGGGTTTAAGGGTTTTTGGATGCACAAGTAGTATCTCTAGTTATTACGAATTTTTGGCTAGCAAAAGATCCTAGGCAAACACCACACGTTGGAGGATCCATAACAATATAACTTCTATGCAAACATACAAAACCATAACTCATTATATTGTCTTCCTTGTTCAACTTCAACTAATTTTCTCAAGTTTGAAAATAATTAATGGCTATTCACAATCATAGAAGATGTCCGAGATAATATATTTGGATGTGAAAGTTCTCTTCCTTATACTAATCTTTCATAAATTTCTTGTATGACCAATGTTGTGATTGTCAAACTTCAAAAGATTTAACTTTCTAAACCAAATGTGAAGCTACCACTAGGCATGATATGAAAGTATAATTTCAACTTCATGACATTAAATTCATTCAACAATTTACTCATAGGACATAAGTGAAGCACAAGAGTAAATGACAAACTACTCCAAAAAGTTATAAGTGAAGATCAAGTGAGTAGTTAAGTAAATGGGTAGCTATTTGAGGACTCTCTCTTATTTAAAGACTTTTAGATCTAAGTATTTTATTAAAACAGAAAGAAAAAACCAAATTAAATGACATTCTAAGAATAGCACACATCATGTGAAGAAACAAAAACTTAAGCTCAGCCAGGATAATCGATAATTATTGATGAACAAAGGTGGGATGCCTACTGGGCATCCCCAAGCTTATATGCTTGAGACTTCTTGAAATATTATCTTGCCTTGGGCATCCCCAAGCTTGAGATTTTTTGTCTCCTTAATACCTTTTATATAACGGTTTCCCTAAATCTAAAAACTTCATCCACACAATACTCAATAAGAACTCGTGAGATAAGTTAGTATAAATCAATGCAAAACCTTATCATTATCTACTGTAGAAAATCACAAAATTATTATTCAACATTGCATACTAAATTCCTCTACATATTTAATACTCCTATCCTCAAATAGAATCATTAAACGAGCAAACGTATGCAAACAATGCAAACATAACAGTAATCTGCCAAAATAGGATAGTCTATAAAGGAAGAAAGAATATCAATACTTATTTAACTCCAAAAATTCTGAAAAATTACCACACTGTAGAAAATTTATCATAGCTTATTGTGCAAAAAGTTTCAAAATTTTATCGCATTCCGACTTTTCTCGGTAATTTTTGCAACAACGCTAAACTTTCTGTTTTAAAATAGCAACAAATAGACTTGCAAAATAAGCATGGTAAAGGCTATCCTTGACATTTTTATTGAAGTAAAAGATGCAAAACATTATTCTAAATATTAGCAAGCAAATACAAATAAAATAAAATGACGCTCCAAGGAAAACACATATCATGTGACGAATAAAAATAGAGCTCCAAGTGAGGTTACCAATAATGTCGAAGATGAAAGAGGGGATGCCTTCAGGCGCATCCCCAAGCTTAGTTGCTTGGGTCTTCCTTGAATATTACCTTGGGGTGCCTTGTTCAACCCCAAGATTAGGGTCTTGTCATTTCTTATTCTCCTCATATCAACATCTCACCCAAAACATGAAAACTTCAATCACACAAAACTTAGCGGAAATTTGTGAGATAGGTTAGTATGATAAAACAAATCATCCACTTGGGTAATGTCAAAGACAAGATTCATAATTGTTCTCACACAATGCCTACTGTACCTCATAATTTCCACAATTTACATTGAGCAATATAAGCCATAGAAACTAGAAAACAAGCAAACTATGCATTGAAAAGAGAATCTGTCAAAAACAGAACAGTCTGTAATGATCTGAACAAAAACCATACTTTTGTTACTCCAACCATTCTAATAAATTAGGAAAACGTAGGAAATTTGTGTATCAATCATCTGTAAAAAAATCATAATTGTTCGATAGTAAAGTGAATTAAAAAAATTGTTAGTGGAAGCAAAAGTTTCTGTTTTTGCACATAATCAAGTCAACTATCCTCCACACTATCCCAAAGACTTTACTTGGTACTTTATTGAAAAAAGCTATAAAACATGATTACTAGAGTAGCTTAGTCATGTGAACACATAAAAACAGTAGGGGTAAATGTTGGGTTGTCTCCCAACAAGCGCTTTCCTTTAATGCCTTTTCAGCTAGGCAAGATGATTTCAATGATGCTCACATAGAAGTAAAGAATCGAAACACAAAGAGAGCATCATGAAGCATATGACTAGCACATTTAAGCCTAACCCACTTCCTATGCATGGGGATTTTGTGATCAAATAATTTATGGGAACAAGAATCAACTAGCATAGGAAGGTGAAACAAGCAAAACTTCAAGATTTTCAACACATAGAGACACTACAAAAAAAAGACACATCCGTGACATTTTGGGCCAAACAAAAAAATTCTGTCATGCTTATGACACTTCTGTGACGATAATTGTGACAAAACCAGGTATCATGATAGATGTGGTGGGCTCCTACTTCTATGACAAAAAATCATGACAGAAAATGGGCTTTTTGTCCTGGGCGGGCCGGAGACACAGCTGCATGACATTCTTTGGGCCGTCCATGAAGGAGAAAACCGTGGTAGAAGCGAGGGCGAGGAAAATATCAGGGGAGTCGGGGGCCGAATGATGCGTGTTTCTCTCGTACATACGCGCGTGTGTGCGAGGTGTTGCGCTCTAACTGAACCCGAGTGAGGCATTGGGCCCTAACTGAACCCGAGCGATTGCACTGCAGGCTACACGTTACTGAACCCAAGCAATCGATCCCTTGATGTTAACTGAACCCAAGTGATTCCTTCGCTACTGCTGCTAACTGAAGCCGATCGAACACTGCTGCCTCCTTCCCTGGATGAACAGTGAGCGTTGTTGAGGGGGTTTGGATGAACAGTTCCCGGTGGGGCGTTGGATGAACAAGATCCCGTGGTAGTAGAGGCCGTTGCCGCTGCATGAACAGTACCCCGATCGATCGAGCCGATGGATGAATAGGACCCTATGGAGGGCTGGATGAACAAGACCCCATGGAGGGCTGGTTGAACAGTAGCCGGTGGAGGGCTGGTTGAACAGTAGCCGGTGGAGGGCTGGATGAATAGTAGCCCGTGGAGGGGTGGTTGAACAGGACCCCCGTGGAGAGGCTGGTTGAACAGTAGCCAGTGGAGGAGCATGCGGTGGAGGCTGGATGAACAGGAGCCCGTGGATGAACAGTCGCAGGTGGAGGCTGGAGGAGGTCGACGGTGGATGAACAGTAGCCCTTGGAGGTAGTCGATGGTGGAGATGAACAGTATCCCATGTAGTCCCATTATGCGGTACGCCACACCCCTCCCGATCAACAGGACCCCGTTTCAACCATAGGAGGTCCGTTTCCACCGTGGCCGGTCGAACACAAAGCCGTTTCCTTCGTTCTACGGTACGCCAGACATCGTTTCCATCGCCTGTTCCGTCCAAGCCGGTTGGCTCCCGATGAACAACACGCGTTCTTTTGCCACCCGATCAACACGACGCATTCCGTTGCCTCCCCATGAACACGACGACGACGTATTTTCTCTGTTCCGACCCAGCCATAGCCATGTACACGAGCCCTGGACGTATGTATGCGTGAGTAGGCGTTCGAGACCCCACCCGTATGTACGTACGTGGCCATATTTACTTTCTTGAAATATGGCAGTTGTATGTACGTGTACATGCTACGTGTGCGCCTCTACTACCACACATGCGCGCCTCTACTACGACATGTGCCCTTCCTTACACGGCCACGGTTCATTGCTGCAGCCTGCTGACAGACCGATCGTATGTACGTACATGTTCGCGACCAGAATGACGTACGCTTCGACTAGGTGGGTCCGGACTGTCAGGCACTTCCTTGCGTGCGAAGATGTAGCTGGTGGGTCCCAGCAGTCAGGGGGGCAAATCATTTTTTGCCCGTAATATGGACGCACTTCCTTGCGTGCGAAGGTGTAGCTGGTGGGTCCCAGCGGTCAGGGGGAAACGTTTTTTTCACAAAATACGGTGACCCGTCTGGTGGGTCCCTTCTATCAGGTGGAGGAATCATTATTTTCTGCAGAATAAGGAGGCACTTCCTTGCTGCGGCCGTGGACCCAGCTGTCAGCCTCTCCACGTACAATACTCTTTCAATGGAAGTAGTTCCTTGACCACGTTGACCACATCGTGACGAGAGCACCAGGCCGGTGGACGACGGTGAGGCCTAGGAAGGGCACGACGCAGAGCCAGGGAAGACGCGACAGTGGATGCCCACGCGGAGAGGAGTACGAGGGTTCACTGGTTCGACTGCGGTGTGAGGCTGCCGCCGCCGCAGGGCCTGGCCAGCGGTGGGACTAGTAGGGGGCGGTGAGGCCTCCACAGCGTCACAGCCGGCCACGAGAAGCAGGAGCACGCGACACGACCAGCGCTGGTTTGGGCGGCTGGCAACAAGACCAGAGGTTGAATAAGAACTACCACCGTTGGATGGACATCGTATGGTCACTAGAGCTAGAATCGTTCATATTGACTAAGTTGACAAAGCCCTCCGTCCCCGTATAGTAGGCCCACAAGTCAGCCTCCCACTATGGAGGGTCCCAGCCAGCACGGGGTATTCATTTTTTTGTGCATAATAAGGAGGCACTTCCTTGCGTGCGAAGATATAGCTGGTGGGTCCGACCTATCACCGGGGGAACGTTTTTTTCATGAAATGCAGAGGCCCTTCTGGTGGGTCCCAGCTGTCAGGTGAAGGAATCATTATTTTGCGCGTAATAAGGAGTCATTTCCTTGCATGCGGCCGTGGACCCAGCTGTCAGCCTCTGCACGCACAGTCTAGTTCCGATGGATGTCGTTCGTTGACCACATTGACTACTCCATGCTGAGCGCATCCAAGGTGGTGGACGATGGCGAGGCCCCGGACAGCAACGAGCCGGAGATGGGAAGATGCGGGAGTAGACTCACAGCCGGAGAGGTGTACGAGGGTTAACTGGTTCTGGTGCGGTGTGGTTCGGCAGTCGGTGGAGAAGAACAGGAGGTGTGGAGGGGTGGAGGGATCGCCTGGCCAACGGTGGGGGAGCGCTTCACAGCGAAGCGTGCTAAGCAGAGCTGCTAGCAGCAGGAGGCGGGAGCAGGTGGTCCCAGTGGCACTGGAGGAAGAAGACGGGAGATTGAAGATGGATGCCGGTCGTTGGATGTAAATCCAATGGCTAATGATGTCAGAATCATTTGTTGACTAAGTTGACAACGACTTGCGTTGGCTTCGACCTCTTGGCCCACATTT